>NC_012875.2:29577815-29596542 GCF_000003195.3 Sorghum bicolor
AACCCTTAACAATACACCCTAAACCCTGAACCCTAAACCCTAAACCGTAATACCCTAAACCTTTTAACCTAAACCTTAAACCCTAAACCCTAAAACACTAAAACCATAAACCCTAAACCCTAAACCCTAAACACTGAAACCCTAAAACCCTAAACCCTAAAGCCTAAACCATTAACCATAAATCCTAAAACCCTAAACCCTAAACCCATATCCCTAAACCCTATAACCCTAGACCCTAAACCCTAAAACCCTAAACCCTATACACTAAACCCTAAACCCTAAACCCTAGACCCTAAAACCCAAAAACCATAAACCCTAAACCCTAAAACCCTAAACACTATAACCTAAACCCTAAAACCCTAAACCCAACACCATAATCAATAAAGCATAAACAATAAACCCTAACCCCACACCAGATAACCCTAAACCCTAAAACCCTAAACCCAAAACCTTAGACCCAAACCCCTAACCCCTAAACCCTTTACCCTAAACGATAGACCATGAACCCTAAACCCTTAACCATAAACCCTAAACCTAGGACCTAAACAATAAACCCTCAACCCTACACCATCAACCCTGAACAATAAACCCTAAACCCTAGGCCTAAACCCGAAACACTAAAACCCTTAACCCTAAACCCTAAACCCTAAACCCAAAAACATAAACACTTGAACATAAAACCTAAACCCTTGAACATAAACTGTAAACCGTTAACCCAAAACCGAACACCAACAACCCAAAACCCTAAACCCTACACCCTAAAACCCTAAACCCTAAACCCTAGACAATAAACCCGAAACCGTAACCCTAGACCATAAACACTAAAAACCCTTAACCCTAAACCCTAAAGCCTAAACAATAAACCCAAAACCCTAAAACCCAAACCCCTACTGTCTAAACCGTTAAACCCTAGAACCCGAAGACCATATTTGAATTGTTGAAAATAACAAGATTGACAAGGCAACTAACTACACTAAAAATTTAGTCCTCGTTGAGATGTGAAGCGATTTTGAAAATCGCTACTGAAGCACTTTCGTTTGTTTGTGTCAAAATATTATGCAATCAATAACAAACTAAGCTCACGAGATTCGTCTGGGATTTACAGTTATACTATACAATTAATTTTTATTTTCATCCATATTTAATGCTTCAGGTTTGTATTCAAATATTGGATGTAACAAGTACTCTTCAAACCTTTTTGGTTATAAGGACAAACTAAACAAGACCATATTTGAATTGTCATAGAGAACAAACAAAGCCGTGAGGCATTTGATTTGAGCAACACCTAAGGCACCAAAAAAGACTAAGTTTGACATGTCATCTTAATGATACTATTTCGAAAAATGTTGAGAAGCCAACATTATAGAAAAATATTTTTTGAAACTAGTCTAACATTATTATTTTCAAAATTTGGAACCAATATAATTAAAGAAAATGAATGTATTACGTTAAGATTAAAATGCAAGACACTAACCTCAATGATCTAGAATTGCGAAAACTAAAAAATTGACCAAGGTCTTCCTCTTGCTTATGGGGGGCAGCAATATCGATGACACTGTGTACGGTGAGGTGGATACATTGGGAAAAAGGGTATGGGGCTGTTTGAGACTCATCCACCAACTCTGCTCCACAAACTACACCCTGCAACATTAAGCGGCTACACAAAAAATTAGAGTTTGTGAATTAACTCTTTACATGCTCTCACAAATCCATAGTTTTTTCCCCGAACTGAGCGCTTGGAATTGAAACCGAATGGCTAAAAAACATTGAGCAGAGCTAAAATAATTATAGCAAAGCAGTCCCAAACACCAAGTAAATTAAATTCTCTCTCCAGACCAGCATAAACAATACTATAGGACCGTTGATCTAGCGACACTGAGATCACTATTTTTTTAATAAGCGTAATAAACAACTTGAAGAGAGAGGAAATTGCTTGCTAATACTAAAACAGAGATATGGGTGTACGGTAAATTGGACCTTATTATAGAAAACCTGAACGATGTGAATACAAACTACATACACAAATAATATCACTTTGTTATAAATTAGGTGTCAACTAACCGGGACAGGGCCTTGATGTTGTGTCACATCCAAACGCAGAACCGAGGAAGCCTATGAAGATCATTACATCTAGTAGCCAGGCGCAGAAATTGATCATAGACTAGCATTAAAAAGGGTCTGCGAGCGTATCCACCTTGGAGCTGTGAACGATGCCTATTTACTCGGTACATCCTTTTGTCCAGACCAAGGGCGGATGGACAGAGGCAATGTGAGTGCTAGTATGAATGGAAAAAGGGACACCGAGATTAACAAGGCAGTTTCGCCGTACAGAAAATTAGTAGTTGTATTATGCAATGGTAAGAATGTTTTAGTTAGTTCTAGTTTAGATGATAGAAGAAAAGGATTTTACCTACTGTACAGATTTAGTTTTTTAGATGCCAGATAATACAATATTAACTAATTAGGGTTCACTAAAATTACCTCGTGATTACCTAGATAACTGTGTAGTCATTATTTGTTTCCGACTAAGTAAAAATACTAAATGAATGTGGGCAGACTGATGAAGTATTGTGGATGCTAAAGAAGGGAGTTAGGAGTGAAAGTGGAGAAACGCCGTACACTAAAATAAACACAAATTGATTGCTTCCATGCTAACGATAGGGATGACAGAGCCTCGTCGAGAACAGAGGGGCACGGGAGCGCAAAGGGCGAGAACTCAGGGTTCCTTCCATCTGGGCTGCCGCCTAGTACGTAGACTAGACAGTTCTGCGGTACCAGACGGCTTCTGGGGCACGATTAAAATTGCAATTGATACCTATCTACTACTACTCCAGTCCTGCAACTCTCTGACGACGCCGCGCGACAAGCCATCTGGGCAGGTACTCTACGAAGACACTGACAAGGATCTACGGAAATCCAATAGCGTGCGCGGCCTGGCTTGCTGCGAACAGCGAATATGCATTAATCATTCTGCTTGAATGATGCGCAATGGAAGAAACTTTAAAAAAGTTAACAAAAATCATTGATTCCCAATAAGTGAGCGGTAACTCAAGGTTAAGGATTCAATAAAAATAAATGGAAATATTAACTAATATACACGGTTAGCCTAAAAAAATCACGAAAGGTATTTTACTTTAAATTAATAAAACAAAAAACACTGATAACTTTATATATATATATATAATATAATGCAAAAGGGCTAATTTAATCATTTTAGATTATTCAATAATGATTTATCTATTACAGATTTGACACACAAATTTAAAATAAGACGATCGATCAATCATGATCTGTCCAAGTCAACAACACCCGTCTTTTTTAGAGAGAGGAAGTAAACTCTAAAAGAATAGATTAATTACTGGTTGAACAAGACGTGGCTGTATAATTGACCGTATATCATCTTCTGTTCCATGCAACTAATGAAAACAATATATATTTGGAACAGCATGTGACTAGACATATATGACAAAGTTGAAGCTTGCGTGCGAACGTAACCATCATCTAATTAGACTAACATTTGCTTCACGACAACATCAGGGAGTCTATAAGGCTATGCTAAGTTATGGTTTTAAGAATAATTCGGTTACATCAAAGATACTGCTGCACAAAACAGGGTGCTGAAATCGCAGAGTGGTTTCCACAGAATATCTAACCGTGTGTTTGATTAGAGAGCGGGGCGAGCGGGGTTGGAGCAAACCCGTTCCAGTGGCTGTTTGGTTGAATGATGGGTGTTGGGTTGGCTGCGAAGTAGAATATTCCTCTCAAATGCGGGTTGGACTCGACCGTCAAGAGCGGGGTTGGAGCAAAGCGGTTCCAGTTGCTGTTTGGTTGAATTATGGGGGGTTGGGTTGGCTCCGGAGTGCAATATTCATCTCAGATGCGGGTTGGACTGGTCCGTCAAAATTTGGCGGACAGAGCCGCTCCAGCGGGGTTGATGATCATCAAACACTAAAATCCTACAACCAAACACTAAACGGAGCTGCTCCGTCGCTAATCCTTCAACCAACCAATGAAACATGTGGGGAATGACCACAAAATCGAAGTGCAACGAATGACTCTTTTGAGTTGGCTCCATCCCAAAAACTACTGATTGTATCCAATCCAACCTATCGAACCATCAACCGAACACACGGTAAAAAACATGGTTACCAAGGAATAAAGCAATTGTGGTTCAGTCTAATGGTTTGTCGTGGCGAGGTTTAATTATACACGACACTACTAGCTGCTCACATGGCAGAGTGGTTTTAACGCATTATCTAAATAAAATGGTTCCAAGGGAATAAAACAAAAGGTGGCTCAGCGTAATGGTTGGTCGTGCCGGGGTTTAAGTAGGCACGGAAATATAATTTTATCGTGTCCAAATTGACACAAAATAAAATAAGAGTGGGGGCAGAAAATCTCAAGGGCGTGGTCGAATTATAGTAGAACTGCATCACGTTATTTGGGAAGGAACACCACATTTAACTTGTATGACATAATTAAACACTGCATAGTAACATGTACTCTCTCGAAAAGGTAACTAAAAAACAGTTGGGTAAAAAAATATAAGTGGTATAGAGTAGTTATATAGAGGGGCAGTTTTCCAGTATTAATCATATTGAGTACAGATGAATGTTCGAACTGTGCAAAAACTAATGATAGATCGGTTGGCAAAGACTACGGAGCGGGATGCGAGAGCACCGCGGTTCGACTCGTAGCAGCCACAACATTTTTTTTCATTTCCAATACGAATTGTGCATGGATATGCATGGGATTGTGCGGCCGGGTTTGGGCAACAAAGCGCGTGGATTTCAGGCGACGTGCGGAGAGCGAGCTCGTGTGGGCTGCAAGAGGAGAGCTAGTGCAAAGACGAACTAGGGAGCAAGAGCCTCGACGACTACGAGGGACTTCGGAATAAGAAGATCCATTCTTAATGCATGAAACTAGTGAAACGGCAGGTAAAGAAATGTCAGCTTTGTGGGCACGTGCAACCTCAGCGACTTCTTTTGCCAAGAGGAGTTACATGTAGAGTGCTTCTTGGTCTAATTGGATGAACACATGAGCCAAAACTTGTGCAGGATTTAAATTTCATATTATACATTAATACAATTAAAAGTAGGAAGACTGGTAGATCTGCTATCTATAAGCGGATAATAACATCCAGCGACGTTGGACTACTGTGATTTGGAGCCAGGCCGGTAGCCAAAAGACACACAACAAACTAACGGGTTTAGAAAAAAAAAAGAATACAGGTTAAGGTTCACCTAAATGAAATGGTTCAACAAACTGGTTATTACAGCTGTAAAAAATTCAAAAACAAAGGAAGACGTCAGAACAGAAGAGGATATTCGAACGTGAGAGGGAGGACGAAACTACTATACACAAATGAAATAGAAGATCTATAATAACGATTACTTGCTCCCTAATGTAACGAGCAACAAAAATAGACTGAGATTACTTGCTGCCTAAGATATTTTACGAAATATCAACAACTAACGAGTAGATTAAACAAGAGCTTTAATGCCGGCCGGTATCAACAAGGGATACACACACTGAACCTTAAAGTAGGGTACACAAACCGAAAAGTACATTGAAAAGGGATACATAGTTTTCTAGGTACACATCAACATGGACGAGTGATAAAAAACATGCTTAATGTAGATGCTAAACATACAACAACATGGATAGAGTGGTAGCAACGACTCAACGATAATACTAAAGCGTCCGCGACGCGAAGGGTAAGAAGCTACATGCGAGAAAGGCTACTCGTTGACTATGAAGAAGCGGATATGCTGGTGCCCCGCAGTCTCCCGGATGAGCACAACATAGGTGTCGCCAGCCCTGAGACCACTGATGTGCACGAAGTCCAGCCAACCAGATGAAATGCGGGCAAGCTGGTCGCCGAAAAATGGTCGAGACAGCACTGCAGAAAACTTGTTGCGGGTATCGTCACCATAGTAGATAGTAACAGGCATATTGCGAGGCAACATGGCTGAGAAGTGCGTCCCAAAGTACTGCATGGAGCCATGTAAATGATGGAACAGCGCAGAAGGTTAGGAAATATCAAGCCGATGAGGACATAGAATGTTGAATCAAGATACAAAAAAAAATTCCAATAAAGATCACTTACAAAGTAGCCGGCATAGATATGGGTCCTGACTAGTCTGACCACATACAAGGGGTATGAGGCGACCCGATTCAACCATAAATCAGCAATAACCTGCATTATGCGCGGAGTCATGTGGACCTTGGGTCCGAGATCGTACTGCATCCCAAGTAAATGCGAGGGAACTGCGAGTAAACAAGTGAGATGTATTAGTGCAACTGATGAGTGCATCTAGTACTATGGGTGCGCCAGGGAGAACGCTAGTAGTTTGTACCTTGTACGTGTGCCTGGACGGGTGGGGATCCGGGAACAGGAGCAGGATGAGGAGTACGAGGGGAACTGGACCTAGGTACACGAGGAACAGATGGGTGTGCGGGTGGACGCATTTTGACGTCTGAATCAAGGCCGGGAGGAGGGGGGACAGTACTATCCTTGGTAGTTGCATGAACATGAAATGGTCCACCAGTCGGCGAATGGATAGTTGCCGGAGAAGAAGGCGGACGGGGGAAGACAAAGTGTGAGCTACCCGGCGAATGAAGTGACATCGGCTTCTCAAAACCATTGTGGCCATACAACCTCATGACAAACCTGGAAGGCCTTACAAGAACAAAGAGTCCTACGTCAAAACACAGGATACGCTCGGCAGCTACGAAATCAGCCCAACCAGAAGACCCGAAATACACCCGGCCACCCTCGTGAACAACCGATACTTGGTGAGGGAACATGGAATCGCCGAGGAGGTGGACACGCCCACCAATTTCACGTCTGAACTCATGAGCAAAAGTTGAGGGGAGTGCCTACAAGCATTGTGAAAGATGTTTTTGGTTAATAAATATAGGCTACAATAATGGCTTAAAATAGTTACAATACAACAAGCGGAGGAGCTGGGGACTAAACAAGCAGGGCCTCGATTGTGGTGTACAAATTAATGTATAAGAAAAAAATTGGTGCTTCCATTAGTTTTGTTATTATCTGGCAAATATGGGGGGTCAATGGGCCGTTTTGGCCTCTGAGGCGGTCCGCCTGTTACTACAACATCACAGTTCATGATTAAAAAGTATAAAAAGGAGAAGGTACTAACGACACGAGTCTTGAAATCTCCGGTGAACTGTTTTATGAACGATCGGGTGCGATGCAGAGGGAGAGGGTCCAGCACGATGGGCTCCTTGCACGCAGCGGGCTTCAAGCCAACCTATTCAAAAAATAGACAGGGAGCCATTGAGTTACTGAATCAACGACGTTCATAATCAACAGGTGAAACAGCTTCATAACTTCTGCGATTAAGGTTTCAACAACAGTTTCAGAAATTAACGTGCTCATATATATGCATGGATACTTACTGGTTCAGACATGGGTTCCTGCCTAGGATGGATTGGTTGAGGCGACAGAATAGGGCGAGGGCAAGGGTGCAGAGGAGGGACAGCGGTCGGCGACTGCACAGCGGGGCGGCGTGCAGATGGGGTAGTCTGCTGCCCGACCTGAGGCGAGAAAAGAGGAGAGCCAGCAACGGGTACGGGCTGAGGGCTACGACACCCAACCAGGGTTACACGACCATCCTGCAGCTCCATACGCTCGAAGAACATGACACCATACGCGCCACCAGAACCTTCTTTGTTGAAAGAAGGTGAACTAACCTGAAACGTGTACACAAACAATTGACATCTGAAAGAGGACTCACTAAAAAAGGGGTGTATCAGATGCGAGGTCAAGGTTTAAGCCAAAGAACCTGAACGCGTGAAGCATTAGTGCACTGTGGAAGAATCTGGACGTCATCGTCGTCGGAAGACTGCTGAGAGGCTATGGCATCGAGAAGGCGGCCCATATCATCCGAACTGTCGGGGTCGGGGTGAACGTTGTCGATGGGACTCTCTACCATGGGGCGCTTTCCAGCAGCAATTTCCGCGGCGGCAACAGGATCGGAGTATATGGAATGGAGGCGCTTAGGGTTAGGAGATTGTTCGATATGAGAATCGTCGGGATGCAAAGGGCTCAATGGGCGCTTGGCGGACAAAGTGTCATCGGACGTGGGCTGGGTGGCCTGTGGAGTCTCAACACGGGCGACTGGATCCATTGAGGCCGCAGGAAGTGTGTTATAAAAAAGAACTGGTTGATTTGAGCGAGTACGCAATGTGCAGGATGAAGTGTATTTATAGAAGAATAGAGGACATGAGGTGTCAACTTGTGAACAGAGTATGGGCGAGTGGGTGTTCATAACATTTAAGAATAGAATTCTGGAGTGCCTTCGGACGAACTGTGGACAAAAGAAGTGATGGAGCAAGTCAGTACAATGAATGTGCTGGTAAAGGTGAGTGATAGGTACAAGTCCAATAATGTCTCTGTAATGGAGCTGGGGGTGGGGATAAGCAAGCAAGACAAGAGAATGATACTAGCTTGACTATGAAGCAAACATACTTCTCTACCAACATGAAAATGGTAGTGTTGTGCCTGAATAAGCAATAATAAGACAACAGAACAAAGATAGCCAGAGTGAAACAACTTACTCGATAACTTGACTGCAATAACTTAGCTTCAAACCAAGAAACGCGATAAACTCTGATACGATAATTAAGACGTAAAAAACTAAGATTGTGGATTAGAGCGTGCTTTTATACAAAAATGGTCGTGGGATTGAGAAAATATGAAAGACAAAAAGTGTAAATACTATCCACTTTATCCACCAAACTATGAAGGAAAAGCCTAAGTAATAGTGGAACCGATAAACTCGGATACATGACACGAGGATATAAAAGTTACGGTCATTGGGATGGATTTACGGGCAGACATATTGTATACCATGGGTCTAATGACTAGGTTCGTATCACCAAAAATGAATATATGGATGACAATGCATGTAGTGCGGGTGGAAAAGACATTAACAAAAAGGGTTAAGTTGAAAAATATGAAGACAACATATAATGAGGCTAAACACTGCATCTGCAGTGAGCAAATAGACGAAGAAATCAAAAATGAAAGCGGGAAGGAGAAGAGGCAAGAAAAAAAATTGAAATTTAAATGAGGATAGGCGCCTCCTTGCATGGGAAGCCAAACTAAATGACCACGCACTCCAAGCACAAACCAATAAATAGGGACCAAACTCTACGAGCTCAAGACCATTCAAACAATGTCCATGGAGGACTCAAACACAAGATCAATAATGCCCGATGAAAGAGCAGTTGAGGGGGGGATAGCGAGACAAGTCCCGTTTCGATACCCAAACAGGATGAAAGTTACTATAAAGATGATTAGGGAAGCCAGTGGAGTCTCGAGGGACCAAGGAAGGCTGGTGATCAACGGGAGCCAGGTGTACACGGTAATTGAACAATTATACAAAGTCATTTCCAGCCTTGATCTTGCATTGATGTATGATGTACAACCTGGCTTAGGATAATAAGAATGATGTACAAATGACACTTGAACATGGACATTCTTTTCAGGTGGAGATATGCGGCATGCTGACATCAGTGGAACAAGAAGAAAGATGGACGGACTATGAGTTATACGATGGCACCGGCTCCATAAAAGCCCGTATTTGGTAAGATCAAGGATATGGGGATTTGATATTAAAAACTACTAGTAATAGTGCAATTAGATGTGCTCTTACACTATTTTTCAATGCTGAAAAAATGCCATCGGACTGAGACAAACTACTGTCACTAAGGCCTAGAGACGAGGAAGGTTACACCGACATGAGTGGCTCTAGGTAAGCGTGGTTCTACAATTAGAAAAAACAGAATACAAGCCCAAGGCTATAAGCTTCAACATTGCAGGGTTGGAGGGTACTACACAGTTAATGCAACCTGCACGGTGATAGATGGCGATGCGATGCTGAACACTTTATTAGCCAGGTGGGATACTAAAAAAAACAATGCGTGAGGCCGACTGTGGCAGCTGCTTACATTACTGACCATCACGACACCTGAAAACGCAGGGAAGTGACCGACTACAACACGTTAACTGTACACATGTTGAGCGTCATACATGAGCATTTAGATCTTCAAAGCAGACGAAGTGCAAAGATTGATGGTGAACAGCATGCGACAAGAGCGCGCCTAGAGATCGACAAGGAAGGGGTTCTGATGATCATGGCTCAGGATGAGGAAAGGTGAGTACGATTGAAACTACTGTTGTTGTATGCTGTTAAAAGGGTCCCTTCCAATCCGTCAGGTTTGATGAAAACAGGTACAACGAAGAAGGGTTGACGGAAGAATACATAAAGTGCAAAATGGGTCTAGACAGCCAATCCATGAGGTAACATGACGTGGTTACGAAATTATAAACTGGAACTGATACATAGATCTAACAACTTTTTTAACTTGACATAATAGGAGGGTGCTGGATGGTTTGATCAACGACGGACTGATTTACAACACCGTGGACGAGTGTCACTACAAGCGGGCTGGGTAGCTAGTAAATTTTAGATAGAATGAATTGTTTGGAGTTGTGAAATATGAGTGAGGTGCATGTGGTTGTAAAAGTGTTGACGTGTGTTCCTGCGTTAAACAGTCCGCTCATGGTGATTGCGTTTCTGGACACTGCTTACTTAGCAAAACGCAATGCAGGTTGCAAATACTAGGTACATTTATACATGTTATACCATAGTCCAACTAAAGGAGCTTAAGATAAAATACCTATAATACATCAGAAATATTAAGTCAGGCAGCATTGCCAAAAAAAAGGAATAAATCAGTATAGTGGCTGTAAACACTCAAACAAAGTCTAAATACTGCGAAAAAGGACTGCCTATCCTTCAACATAGTTGGATAAGGGGAGAGGCGCCAAAGGAGGTACAGCTTCGATCTGACGAAATATTGAAGGGGCTGATCCAAGATTATCGGCAAGTGAGGCCAAATCAGCAAGCAACAGTGCAGATATATCATGAACCTGGGACTGAAAAAAGAATAAGCATGATGAGTTATGCATACATAGATTGGTGGGCAACTTGGATTCCAGAGAGTTTAGATTCCTGAATTAACCAAAGTGACTAATCAAGCTATCTCGCGAGCACGTACCATGTCAACGGTTCCACGCAGCTGAGAGCCATCAAAACAACGGCAAAAGTTTAGGCAAAGCACACCAGATCGATTTGGCCTGAAAAGGGGAGGATTAAATATATATAATCAGTCAGTATGCAACAAAGGATATTAAGATAAAACGGAGTGTACAAACCATTTGAACTGACTTTGGCCGTGATAGAAAATTTCTACACGGGCCTCGTTCCATGGGAGGGGCCAGCCACTCAGTATGACACGCGAGACCCTCGTCATTGCCGATTTGAGTATGTTGGCAATGCGCTGGTAGAAGGCAGTAGTGAATGTTGGACAAGTGGAAGAATAGAAGGGGTCATAGACAACAATTGTGTTGTCCGACATGCGCCATGCAAAGCATACCCAGCGATGCTGAAGTAAGGCAGGGAAGAACAACTATACAGAAAAAAAGAATAAGTGAGATAAAATAATAGAAACGAATTTAGAAATAATCACATTAAACAAGGAGTTACTTTTATAATTAGCGAATACATAACAAACGAGAAATACCAAAAACAAAAGGTAGTGTGCGAGTACTACAAACTTACAATCTTGCATGAGGTCACATCATAGGAAATATGTGGTCCGTAAAAAAGTGAGGACACAGTAGGATCAGCCAAGTCGAAGGAACCGGCAAGCAAGGATACCTGTAATAAAAAAAGAGTATCATGCGAGAAATGTAATGAAATGACACGAAAAGTTTGATTATATAAAAAACAGAGCGGTACATGAAAATTAAATAGCATAAGGGGTATAACAAATAACTGGCAGACCATGAAATCACACTCAACATAATGCCTCCAACGTAAGGGACCTTCATTAACATATAAGTGGTCATCAAACTGCTTGAACCTACAGAGTACAGCATCAAAGAGCTCCATTTCCAACTCAGATTTGCCAAGGAACTGGGACTTCACAGCAGAAGTCCGTACCTCAATATATTTTGGACAATAATGAACAATCCAGGGCCTGGTGGACAAACGCCAATTGTAACATAACATGGTTAATTACTATAGGATGAATATGATTTCAAATTGGAAATAATCTCGCTGCAATGGATTATTGCGATAGTGAGAATTTAATTTTCAAAAAGAATGATTATTGACAAAAACTACTGACGGAGATTGCTACGAGATAGACATACTTATCAATATCTTCAACCGAAACGATCCTCTTGTACATATCAGCAGCCATCGAACGATCAATGAGATATGGGCAGCCGAGTTCCCATGGAGAACGAGATTCGGTGCGGGCCACGGATCCTAAATTGGGGATCGGATAAGAAGGGGATTCATCAGCCGTGTGGGGTGCATTGAGATCATTGCACCTAATGTCCTTATCGGATCTAGAACGTAGAAAAAAACGAGCCATTGCTGCGCAGGAACTAAGACTATTCTCAAGGCGACGACATGAGAGGGGGGGGCATCAGGATAGGAGCATGTGTACTTCCTCTTTAGCTGCAGTGAGTTGTGCACATGCTTTCCTGTAGAACATGGGGATTCTGATTTCCAAGAACGGCATAGACCTGCACAAAGAAAACAAAAAGAAAACTAAAGTTTATTCGAAAAAAGTATGAAGAATGCCAGGTAGATAAATGCAAAATAATTAGGGAAGCAGGCAAACCGGCATGAGGGCACTGCACAAATGTAGATGGCTGGTAGCTAAATCCGTTAGCATACGGCTCAATGATACGGAGTAATAGAGACATCATTTTCACGGCCTCTTTGCCAGTAGACGAACTGGCTTGGTGTTCAAAAACTGCTGAACTAGAGTGGCTTTGGAAATCAGACAGCGCAACAAAAATGGGTCCAGCAGCCTAGATCAAGAAGAACCGTTTAAGTTAAGTATAGTGCAAATTAAAAGGTATAAACAGTTGCGATAGTTGGTCAATAAAAGTAAAAAGAATGGTAAAACATGTAGCGCTACCAAAAGTTTGAAAAAAATAGAAAAAACAGAATAAAGAACGGCAGTACCTCATCTGGGATCTTGAGAACACGTGTCAACGAGGTGGAAACATCCCATAAGTCTAACATGCTGTCTGGAATACTGCTTTGAAGAACAGAACGGTTGGATGAAGCCCATTGATAGCAAACCCCTTCAGGAGATCTCAGCTGCATATAGATGGGTATAGAATTGTTAGCTGCATAATAAGTTAACGGGAGATCTCCAAAAATTAAGACCGAACAAAGATGATAGCAATGAGTCAGACGATTGGAAAAGGACACTACACATAACTTACCTTAGGCATACACGGAGATCCGATGGAATTCAAACAAGAACCAGGATAGCTACTGTCGGCAGCAATCATGGCCCTTAAGCGATCGTATGTAAAGCAACGGACACGAGGAAATGACGTGTGATCCATGGAGAGGGGACCTAAATCAACACTGTCTAGGTACAAAACCTGCATGACAAAACATAAGGTTAGATACTTAGTTAAAAAGAAAACACAAGTACACTACAAAGGCGAAAATCCTGACTAATGAATTAACTGCCAGTACATACTACAGAAAAACATGTAAATACAAGGTAGTACCTGTAAGAACAAAGAACATCCATAAATATATGGGGTTTTCACATTGCTTGATAAATCTGCCTTCAGCTTGGAAACAGCAGCGAGTAGTCGGCGTAATACAAAATCAGCCCAATCATAAGATCTGATGTTGGAAGGATCAACGATAGCATGCATATAGTCATCAGAGACACGGTCATGCTTTCCGCAAGGGGCGAACAATGAGGACATTACAAACAGAACAAAAGCGGCCTTGAACTCGTCCTGCTCAGTAGAAGTCATTAACGCATCACGTTCTCGGACGAGAACAGCTTGTGCAGCCTTTATACTACGGAGATGACTAAGGTTGATCTGACCGGGTACTGCAGTAATCGATGCATCACTGAGACCTCGCTTTGCAACTGCAATGACTATACATCGACCAGCACCAGGAATACCAAAAACCTTTGCAATATCTTCCTTGGTAAAGTGAATGACAGTTCCGTCACATATGTGTATGGACTGGGACGGTTCGTCAACCCGAGACATGAGCCATGCTGAAAACCGAAGGTTGATCTGCTTGAGCGAGGGAAAATGAAGCAAGCCGTCAAAACCTACATCCCTGACCAAATCTTTTTGCTGCGCACCAAAGGTTGAAACAACCTCGTGTATAAGCCTGACTGAGCATCGTGACGCTACAGAGCCTGTATCCATGTTTGTGGAGATGTCCATAATACTCTGTTCAGAAATTTTAGCTGAATAGAGTTGAAGATAGAGAGAACACTGCAGACAAAATCAGAAACTGAATGAATGGCTGCGAGCAGTGATGTAAAAAACAGTACAAAAGGGGGTGAATGGAATATAAATACATTTTCATTGTTGTGCAACTAAAAAGGGCTTAATAAAGCGCCGGACTAAGCCAACTATATCAAGACTAGAATACAAGCATAACAGATCTAATAGGCAGATCTATATGAACTGATGAGACGAGACGAGGAAGCGTGGACATAACTATGCCAATTTTTTTTGGGTACAACAAATAATGAACAGAAGTGATGACTGAAAAGGAAACATAGAAAAAACCCAACAAGTTTGATGATTTTAGCAAAAGGTCGCTGCGTAATAGGTATGCGAAAATAAATTACGGATCCGAGAAGATAGACGTACCGATTAGCTTGCAAAGAAACCAGCGCTTCATCAAACAAAGGGCCTGCTAGGGATAGATGGAGGATGAAGCCTAGAGAGATTCGGAAACTGACTGGGGGGAGGGGGGCGAAGCTTTGTAGATTCCACGGGCTGGGTGAAGTAGATCGAACGAACAGTTGATTGAGAGATATGTTGGAGAATCGGTTGTGTGGAGAATACTTTAGAGATGAGAAAGAAACAGAGTAAAGCGGGTCAACGATGGATGAACACTGGAAGTAATGAACGAAGTCGTAAAGCTTGCCGCACAGGGAAAACCAGAGAAGATCCGGATACATCCATAATGGACGGTTGGGGCACAATAAATGCAAAAACCAACCGAGTAGTAAAAAAAAATTACTCTATCCGTAACAATATGTGACCTGCTCAAACCTGGTATAGAAATAAGGAACTAGCGCGAGAACATCCACGTCAGCAAACACGCACGAATCTAAGAAAAGAATCGAACGGTTAAACATAGGGTGGGTACCTACCGCGGGTTGCAGCCTCACATTTGCCAGGGAGAGCAGGTGCTCGTAGGCGGCGCGGTCGACGCGGTGGAACGCCAGGACGTCGTGCACGATCAGCTCCATGGATGGCGGCGAGTTTGGCGAGCACAGCGTGGTTGGCTGGGCTCGTTGGAATCAGAAATATTCTGGCGATGTAAATAGTCAGACCCATCACCCATATGTGTACTTGCACTGTATAAGACGTACAGTTTACCGGTATTTTCTTTAAAAAAAATAAGAAATTGGTTTCACACTCATAATAAAAAATGAAAGAAGACGAAAGAAATGCGCTTTTCCATGGAAAATTTACTGTCACGGTAATATTACGAGAACATCCTTTATACCGATCGTTTTGAACGTGAGACTAATTTCTTTCAGCTTTTGGTCAGGCAACAATCTAAACAAACACTGTGATCATGGAAATGGATTTTGGAAGCCAAAAGTATGTTTGGAGTGGCCTTATTGGTTTCTTACATGTTCATTTAAGGGCTGTCCCAATGCTAAAATCATATATAATTTTTTATGTCTATTTTATATAGACGCCACACGTAATGAAAAACTATATTTTTAATGAAAATATATTCTACAAAATAATCTCTTGTCTAATTACATGTCTTATTTCTCTCTCATCTAACTATCACAACTCTTGATGTGTAGATTCGATAGATTGATTGCCAAGTGACTACTGTCTTTTTTGCAAATAGCTAAGGTTACATAAGAGTGCATATAAACTTTTTTTGTTGACAACAAACATCTTCTTTTTTTTAGGAAGCCATTTGGCGCGCTTTATTGATTTTGCAAGACAGTTACATCGTTCACCAAAGCTCCTAGCAGAAACCTAGGGGGTTCATGGACCCAATTACAAGTAAGCTTCTCCTGAAGTGCTATTCTAGCTAATTCATGGGCTACACCATTTGCTTCACGATTATAATGTTCTAATGAAATAGAAACAAAATCAAGCCACATCAGTTCGCACTGCTCATAAATTGGACCACTGATTGTAGCTGTGAATCCCCCTTGTCGCATTGTATCCACTACCTCCAAGCAATCAGCTTGAATTCTTATTCTATTGCATCCCATTGTCTGAGCTAAAACCAATCCTTCTCTAAGTGCATTTACTTCAGCAGTAATAACATCAGACATGAATTCAAGGTAGTTAACACTGGCCCCCAGGAAAGAACCCATTGAGTCCCTTATAATCGCACCTGTTCCTCCCGATCCGAGTTCGGGTGTATAACTTGCATCTACATTCAGTAGTAATTCACCTTCAGCTGGTCTTCTCCAACCTTCTTCTTTCTTGCCAGCTTTCCCCACCTTCTTCAATGATCTCTAATAGTTCGTCATTAATGTTGCAATGGACAGCGCTGCTCTTGTCAGATTTTGAACAGGTTCTCCATGAGTTAACTGCCGACGTTGCCACCAGATATACTAACCTCCCGTGAGTATTAATTCAGCAAGCCCAATGTGTTTCAATTCATCAATCTGCTTTGGCCTCATAATCATCTCAGCAACAACAGACCCCGAAGGGTGAAGAGATAGCGCCGAGTTGATATTGTCAGCTATTCCCAGAATTCTCCAAATCTCTTTAGCTTGGTTGCACTCGAACAGAACATGTTTAATGTCCTCATAGTGTGATTGACAAGTAGGACAACTGCTTGAGTTTTCTATATGCCGATTTGCCAGAATACCTTTACATGGAATGAGACCATGTAGCACCCTCCAACCAAAAATTTTTATCTTTGCTGGCACCTCCAATTTCCATAGCTGAGACCACACCTTATCATCACCCATTCCACTTGCTTGTTCATTAATTCTATTTTCTCCAAACTTATGTAGCCATTGTAAATGATAGGCCGATCCAACTGAGAAGAAGTTATTCTTTGTGTAGTGCCATGCCACAATATCTTCTCTTCCATCCCTTAGAGGAATCTGTAATATTCTGTTAACATCAGTTTCCCCGAACATAGACCTGATTAGTTGAATGTCCCATGCACCCGTGATTGGGTTAATGAGTTCCTCTACGCTTGTAATCAAACTATTTCCTCTAGGTGTTACAATCTTCAAATTATGACTTGAAGGTATCCAATTATCCTCCTACATCTTAATTTGGGACCCATCTCCAACTCTCTAGATACACCCTTTTTTTGAAGCACTCCAAACCAGCAATAATACTCTGCCAAGTAAATGAACTTCCCTTTTTCAGCTTTGCATCCAACAATCTTCCATCTGGGTAATACTTCGATCTTAATACTCTGGCACAGAGTGAGTCTGGTTCCAACAACAACCTCCAAATTTGTTTAGCCAACAGTGCTTTGTTAAAAGCTTCTAAATCTCTAAAACCCATTCCTCCTTTACTCTATAGAATGCATAACTTCCACCAAGCTTTCCAGTGTATCCTTTTGTGATCATCGTCATCACCCCACCAGAATTGGGACATGGCGTCAGTTATCCCTTAGCATATATTTTTCGGGATTTTAAACACCATCATCGCAAACACTGGCACGGCTTGAGCCACTGATTTTATAAGGACTTCTTTTCCTCCATGCTTAGTTGCTTCTCTCTCCACCCTTTTGTTTTTCCTCACACCCTATCCACCAACTACTGGAAACAATCACTTCGGTCTACACCAACCAAAGCGGGTAGCCCTAGGTACTTAACTATTAAGGACTCAGTCAAAATATTCAGTGTTTCACAGACTTCAACTTTTGTATCTACCTCAATATTCGGGCTAAAAAAGATACTCGATTTTGCATCACTGATCTTTTGCCCCGAGTTTGCACAGTATCTGACGAGCAAATTCTTCAGTACTTCAGCATTATTGTTATCATCTTGCATCAATATCAATGAGTCATCAGCAAACAATAAATGAGATACAGATGGAGCATCTCTACAGACTTTTACTCCCTGCAACTCACCTCTATTTTTAGCACCTTTCAACAAACTTGATAGGCCTTGTGCAACAAATAGGAACAGGTAGGGTGCTAAAGGATCACCCTGTCTTAACCCTCTTGTGGGTGTGAACATGCCTCTCTCACTAGCATTTACTCTCACCTTGTATCTTACGGACTTCACACAAGCCATGATTAAAGAAACCCATCTTCTATCAAAACCCATCTTCAACATAATCTTCTCCAGAAAGCCCCACTCTACTCTATCGTATGCCTTATGCATATCTAGTTTTACAGCACATAAACCTTTTTTCCCCTGCTTCTTTTTAATCCTATGAATACATTCACAGGCTAGCAAAATATTGTCTGTAATAAGTCTTCCCGGTACAAAAGCACTTTGGTGGTCACTAATCACATCCGGCAAGATACCTCGCAAATGGTTTGCCAGCAATTTTGATATAACTTTGTAAACCACATTACAGAGACTTATTGGTCAAAATTGGGAGACCAAAGTTGGGTCATTTACCTTTGGAATCAGTACTATCATC
>NC_012875.2:30229620-30259654 GCF_000003195.3 Sorghum bicolor
TTATTTATGTATTAAACAAGATATATGGCACATATTCAATTTAAATCATTTTAAATAAAGCTGCATACAAAAGTACCTCAAACATGAAATTTCATATTTTTAACATGTGTCTCTGGTCAAGAGGAACACAACAAAAATTTTTTCACTAATTTAGGACAAATATTTTTGAAGATATGATTTTTTGAATCATTTAAACAATTTCTAAAGATATATATAAGAAAAACTTTAAATAAACTGAAAATCCATTTGTACAGGCCAACCGCCTGTACTAATAGCATTTGTACAGGCGGTTGGCCTGTACAAATGGATTTTCAGTTTATTTAAAGTTTTTCTTATATATATTTTTAGAAATTGTTTAAATGATTCAAAAAATCATATCTTCAAAAATATTTGTCCTAAATTAGTGAAAAAATTTTTGTTGTGTTCCTCTTGACCAGAGACACATGTTAAAAATATGAAATTTCATGTTTGAGGTACTTTTGTATGCAGCTTTATTTAAAATGATTTAAATTGAATATGTGCCATATATCTTGTTTAATACATAAATAATTCTAGGAATACCGGAAAAATGTAAATCCAATTTTGTTAGCTTTATTGTAGTGTGTAAATGCTATGAAAAATATATTCCTTTGTGCAATTTATCATTGACAATATAAATGTGAGAAACCCATATGTTTGAGCATAGTTCGGTGGAATGATTCTTATATGTTTGTGAAGCATGTATGTTATGCCTATCTCCAAATGTCTTGAAATTTTTTTGGCAAGCTTCTACACTCAAATGATAACCCCACACAAGATCTTAGGATTTTCTGGTCATGCAAGCTATTATTACAATTTTTTTTGTGCTAAATGAGATGAAAAATGGTGGACTACACCTAAATCCCACAAGGTTTTTCCACCAACCACATGGAAGTTTTATTTCCTATGGTATATAAGACCCTGTGGAGAAGTTTGGCACCATTTGGAGTCATTTCATGGGTACACTTAGTTCAAGCGCTAATTAGTGGGTGACGTCGCACGGAAATTCAATTAAACCGGATAAAGTAACAAACCACATCAGAAAAATCCCAAACTTGGTGGATTGAACATCAATGGCACTAGTAACCCTTAGTAAAAGTTTGAGACCAATACGACATCAATGGCACTAGTAACCCTTACATGTAGAAATAGAAAAGGGCACATAGCATAAGGTACACATTTTATCATAAATAGATTACATGGCAAATGACAAATAAAATCTAGGCAACTACTATTCTTCCTTGTCCATCATGACGCACCTAGGGCAACGAGCTCTGTGGAATGCTTCGCTCAACATTCCTTATCTTTACTGGATGGTCGTCTACAAAGAGAGACATGTCACTGAACTGGTTAAATTGATCCAAGTCAGATACACCATCAACTCCGATGACTTGTTGCTTTCCAGGGAAAACTATGTGCTTTGGATGGTCCGTAATTTTCTTCTTATCATTAGGAGAGAGGACCTACTCAGCATAGAAGACCTGTGCAGCACGGTTAGCCATTATCCATGGATCATCTTTGTAGCCTACCTTGCTTAGATCTAGAACTCTAATCCCATAGTTGTCCACTGTGACATGTTTGTCTTCAACCCATTGACACCGAAATACAGGGATCTGAAATGTACCATAGTCTAGTTCCCATATGTCCTCAACGAAGCCAAAGTAAGTTGTTTCCTCACCAGTTTCAGAGTCTAAGGCGTCGCATCGAACACCACTATTTTGTGCCATGCTCTTTTGGTCTTTGGACTTGGTACAGAACGTGAAGCCACTAATGTCATAGGTTTGCCAAGTCATGACCTGGCGTGATGGCCCAGATGCCAAGATCTTGATGGTGCGATCCTCAAGTGTTTCCCCATCTGGAATGTCCTGCTCCCTTAGCCATGAGGTAACTGATTCTTATGTTCCTTCATTATCCATTCATCTATGTGCCCATGATTATGTTTTTGAAGCTCTTCAATGTGTAGATTGATCAAAGGCTCCATTATCGAGAGCTGATGCAGGACGCTGTGATGTGCTTCGAGGACTAAATTGTAATCTTTAGGGACGTATGATTTCTTTCCCATCCTACCTCTTCATTCAGCCTACCCTCGTGTCGTGACGGAGGCAAACCTATTGCAACCTAGTCTTTTAGGACCCTATTGCATAATGGACCTCCGGACTTAATGGCCTCTTCGGTTAAGTACCCCTCTACCATAGACGCCTCTGGACGAGCACGAGTTGATACATAGCCATTTAGTATTGACATGAAGCGTTCATACGTCCACATCTCATGCAAATACATGGGACCCAATGCCTCTATTTGTGAAACCAAGTGCACCACAAGGTGAACCATCACATCGAAGAATGCTGGGGGAAACACATCTCAAACTGTGAAACTGTCTCCACTGCGAATTCCTTAAGAGACGCCAACTCATCATGTTCAATCACCTTCTGTGAGATCCTGTTGAAGAAGTAGAACAACCGTGTAACTGCAACCTTTATCCACACTGGGTTTATAGCCCTAATGGCAATAGGGAGAAAAGTAGTCAATATGACATGACAATCATGTGAGTTGTAGTTGGTGAGTGTAAGGTCTTTCATTGACATAATACTCCGTATGCTAGAGCAGAATCCAGATGGGACTTTCAATTTCTTCAACCACACACACATCTCATGTTTCTCTTCATTGTTGAGGTTGTAGCTTGCTGCCGGGAGGTGGTACTTCCCATTTTCTAGCCTAACAGGGTGAAGTTCTTTTTTTATGCCTAACTGTTCCATGTCCAAGCGTGAATTTAATCCTTCCTTTGTCTTGCCCTTCATGTCCAACAAGGTGCCAATTATGCTTTCAAACAGGTTCTTCTGAACGTGGATACCATCGATCGCGTGGCGGACGTCTAACTCTGGCCAGTATTCCAAATACTCGAAGAAAATTGACTTCTTCTTGAATGTAGCCCCTGGAGCTGGCTTGACATTCTTTCTTGGTTTTCCATCTTTTGTCTTCTTCCCAAAAACAAATTTGAGTTTGCTAACTATGCTGAAAACTCTTTGGCCTTTACTGTTACCTGATGGGGCAGTAGTCTGTAGTTCACTATTATTGTCAAAGTACTTATCCATCTTTTTCAGCCGGTACCTGTGTCCTTTTGATAAGAAGCGTCTGTGCCTCATGTACACTATCTTCTTAGATGCAGTTAGGGACACGTAAGCGGTGTCATCTATGCATACCACACAACCTAACTTTCCCTTGAACTGCCCCGATAATGTAAAGAGAGCTGGGTAGTCATTGATCGTAACAAAGATAATTGCTCTCAGTGTGAATGATTCTTTGCGGTACTCGTCGAATATTTGAACACATGTTTCCCATAGTATCTTCATGTCTTGCATTAAGGGCTCCAAGAAAACATCCATATCAACTCCAGGTTGTGTAGGTCCAGAGATAAGGATGGTTAGTAAAAGGTACTTTCGCTTCTGCATCAACCATGGAGGGAGGTTGTAGATGGTGAGGATCACTGGCCATGTGCTGTGCTTGCTGCTCCTCTCAGCAAATGGATTCATTCCGTCGGTACTCAGTATGAACCTAACATTCCTTAGTTCATTAGCAAAGTCCTTGTGGTTTTCATTGAAATCTTTCCACTGCTGGCCATCGACTGGGTGCCGAAGCTTCCCATCGTCATTGTGCTCATCAGAAGCATTCCAGCTCATAAGTTGGGCATCCTCTGGGTTAGCAAACAAGCACCTCAATCGATCGATCACAAGAAGGTACCACATCACCAAAGCAGGAATCTTTTTCTGTGCATAATAGTCTACTTCTTCCTTCTCTTTGCCAGTGGGTTTTGAACTACTCTTCTGGGTCTTTTGTTGGGCCTTCTTTCGTTTTTTGCCCTTAGGCATAGAGGCAACACACTCTTCCTCTATGTAGTCTTTATTTGTCTTGTACCTACTTGCACCACACTTGGGACAGCTGTCCAAGTCTCTATAATCATCGCCTCGATATAGGATACAATGATTTCTACAAGCGTGGATCTTCTCAACACCCATTGTGAGTGGGCTGATTAGCTTCTTTGCATAATATGTGTTAGCAGGCACATTGTTATCCTTAGGAAGCATGTTTGCAATAATGCTTAAGAACGCATCAAAGCCAGCATCAGAAAGACCATATCTAGCTTTGCACACCAACAATTTTAGCACAGACCGCAGCGTCGTGAACTCTTTGGTGCAACCCTTGGACTCGTCATACAAAGGCTCTTCTGTTGCCTTCATTAGGGCCTCCATACCTTTCATGAAGAACACTGATGGATCTTCCGCATGACGACGCAACATTGCCTCTAGAAATTCTACATCTTCCGCAGCCATGTTAGTTTCGGTGCCATCTTCATTTTCTCCAATAAAACCATGATTAGGAACATTTGGCACAACATGTTCAGTGGCTAGACCATCGGTATTAGGTTGTTGTGTCTCGTATACGAACTCAAACCCGTCAACAATTCCAGTTGTAAAAGGCGCAGAGCTACCCTCTCCATGCTTTGTCCAAATCAAGTAATCTTTCATAAATCCTCGACGGACCAAATGAGTAAGGATTTGTTGAATGTCATCAGATACAACAAGATTTCTACAATCCATGCATGGACAATGTATGTGCGTCTTTCTTGTTCTTGAAGCATGGTTTTGAGCAGCATCAATAAACCTCTGGACCTCAGTTATGTATGATGGATCTAGTCTTGATAAATTATACATCCAAAATGACCTCTCCATTACTACTTGTAAAACACCATTCATATGATCTAAGGGTTTACAAAGGATTTATCTAGGGTTTATTAGCTAGGGTTTATGGTTAAGCTTGAGATTAAAGGAAAAAACCTAAGTTACATAATTAAAAAATAATCTAAGTATAGCATAACTATATAAATACATCATTAATTATAAATAGATAGATGATGTGGAAGGTGATAATAAAAAACCTAACTACCATATAATTAAAAAAAATCCACAACTATCTCTCTACATAAATATACAAAGAACACACCATTGGTTTAATCTTGTAAAAACTAGCTAAATTGAGAAGCAAACATGTTGAGAGACATTATCCAACCATATTAAGCAACCCCATCTAACCATATCAACAAATAAAGACAAGAAGCTAGCTATTCTTCTCTCTCACTCATAAAACATACATACATGTTGATAAATAAATTGAAAAATTTATAAAGAGAAAGACATAAATTAGAAAACCTAAGTATAGCATAACTATATAAATACAACATTCATTATAAATAGATAGATGATGTGGAAGGTGACAATAAAAAACCTAACTATCATATAATTAAAAAAAATCAACAATTATCTCTCTACATAAATATACAAGAACACACCATTGGTTTAATCTTGTAAAAACTAGCTAAATTGAGAAGCAAACATGTTGAGAGACATTATCCAACCATATTAAACAACCCCATCTAACCATATCAACAAATCAAGACAAAAAGCTAGCTATTCTTCTCTCTCACTCATGGTGAAACCCTAGATCCAAAAAGTGGCTCAAATTGAGCTAGAATGAGCAAATTGAGGCAATAGGGACATAAACTAACCTCTTTTAGCAACCTCCTTCCTAGAAATGAAGATCAAAACCTCCCCCCTTGTATTTTGAGAAATCTGGAACTCCAAAATCGCCCCCAATGGAAGGTGGGTGCGAGATACTGTGTTCTGGTCGGGGAGGAAGAAGGGGTATTTATACAGAGATAACACAGGAGGTTGCTTAAGTCAACCGCCTGTGATAATCGTTTCCACAGGCGGCCGAAAATCTCTGACACCGCCCGATTTATACCACAGGCGCATCGTAACTGGAACCGCCTGTGGTATAAAAAGGGGGCGCCAGCTATGAGCCTCTTTCTACTAGTGGCTGCAGCTCCACATTTTCCCAGATGAACATATATTGCTTAAATTAAGTGGACAACTTCTTAATAGATACCACATAGAAAACAACAGACAGGGGAGTCTTCTTTCAATAAACCTGATTTTTTCTTAATCTAGACAGTATTTAGATTGCAAGTATGTACAAAGTACCCATCTGTATTTTTATCTATGCTAATCTGGAAGTGCTCATTTGGTGGCACCATGTTAGCATTTCCTCTGTTTTTGTGCACACAAACATGTACAAGTATATCTACACTCATGTCATCTACATTATTTTCAGACAAAGTTTATCAGACCCTTATTAGTCGCACGCAGGGGCGCGCGTTTCCTACTAGTTGGCTAACAAGGAGGTGAGCACTGAGCATAATTTGTATTCAGACTGAAATTGATTCCATAATGTAATCATGTGTCGAGGTTGACGAGCTTCAACCTCAAATATATGCTTATTGATCTCCTAGATGAAATTGCACACTTGGTAGATTGAGTGATAACATGACCTATTATGCCTTGCTATTCTTGAGTGTTTTTTGGATTGAACTATAAAAAATATCATTGTTCGGTTGTTTTCATGTGCATTCCTAAGATAAGCTCGTAGCGTTATATAGTATTATTATTTTTGTAGATAGATTTGTTTCATTAACTGTTATATGTTGACCAGGGAGCTTGGTTCTGTCCAATAGATATGCATGAACCTAGAGCTAACTCTAATCTTTATATCTTTGACTAATTTGGCTACAGATTGCTTCTTTCAGAGTGGTTAATAGTGTGGTCTGGAGGATGTCTCAGTGAAGTGAAAAGCCTCAGTAATGTTTAAGGGTAGCTACAACTCTTTTTGTTAGCTTGATGAATATTCAAGATGTTGAAAGGGCTATGCTATTTGTCATTTTGGACATGTGACTTAGATGTAGCGTAATGTATATTGCTACCTAGATGTATGAGTTTGACAATATAATTTTTTGCAACCTAGGATTTTGTCAAGATTGTGTAATTGTTGAGTGAGTGGGCTGAAAAACAACTGCGGGCTCTAGCAGGCCAAATTTATTTTGTGACATTTTTCTCCTTCCTGCCATGTCAGCAAGTCATTCTACGTGGCATTGCTTACATGGCAAAGTTAGGATTTAATGACACTAAACCAGTGTCATAAGATTATATGACACTGAAATCACACGTCATAAACTTATGACATTTAGCAAAACAGATGTCATAAAATTATTTTGTGACAGTGGCTTTTTGACATTACAGTTTATGTCATCTTGATGTGTTGACACCGTTTTTGGGCACGTGCCCAGGCCGGTAGGATGAGACGGCGGTGTTTTGTCTACAGGATGAGTTGCCGATGAGGATGGTTGCCGATGAAGGAGGGGTTGAAAATGACTAAGTCTATAGGTGGTGATGTGTCTGTGCCGATGGCTATGACAAGAAAGTCTGCCGATGACTATGGCAAGGGAATCTGCCGATGATATGGAGGGAGAGTCCGGAAGCTGCCGATCGGTTTGTGGAAGAGTTTCAGCTTGTCATGGGGGATAGCTTTATTGTTTCCTTAGTTATTTAAAATCGTTTTGTATACGGATTCCGTGTAATTTGGAATTCGAATTCTAATCATGTCTGGTTGTAGCTCTTTGAGCAGGATATAAATATAGACCCTAGGACCTTGTAATGAGACATCTATCAATCAATCAAACACACGTTTTTACTCATATTCCAGCATCTACTTTTTCGACGACTTCGTCATACCTTTTTCCCTTTTATTACGAGTTCTTAGGAATTCGTCGACTTAAGCTCGGCGTGTTCTCAAGTTCCGCGTGAGTACCTCTTAGCCGTGACATCCGGGCGTATCGCTGTTGTCACGACTAAAGTATTCGAGTTATCACCTTTGCCGATAGTAAGGTCAAATCGGCTGGCACGCCTTAACGTTTGAATCGGGTATTAGCCCTTTGTGTTTGCAGACCAGTTTTTGCACCAACATATCTTTTGGCACGCCCAGTGGGACAGATCCAAGATCAAGATCAACATGTTGACTTCTGAGTTTGATCAAGAGAACGTCATCCCCGTGACGGAAGCCAATCTCAAGGATGAGCAGAAGCAAGCTATTGCTAAAGCCATGGAGGATTACAAGCAGCAATGCCTGAGGTCCTTCAGCATGAACAGGAGCGGTGAGGTAATTCGGAAGGATGCACTACCGGCTCCTTGGCAGGTTACTTTTGAGTCCAATCCTGGCAAGCTTCAAGAGATGGTTGACAGTGCGATCAACCGCGCTTTGATCAATCAAGCTGATGTACTGTCTAATACGGTTTTCAATGCCGTGGCGAGAACTTTCAAGGAGGGACAACTGCCACCAGATTATGTGGGCCCCACTTATCACCAGCCAAAGTCACCAGTGGTCACAGCTCCATCGGCTGCTACGGCCGCTGCGGGTATGGAGATTCCTGTTCCACCAAGCACGTTAGGAGTCACCAATGGACAGTCTATGCCGATGACAACTAATCCACAGACTTCGGATGGGCAGATTAAACTTGCCACAGATCTGTTAGCATCGGCAATGACAGGGTTAACCCCTCCTCCCAACTGGTGGAGTTATGGCATGCCTCCAGAGTTAACACCGGGTACATCACAGACGACTGATATGAGAGGCAAGACTCCTATGGCATCGGCACCTCCCAATATGCCGATGAACCAGAGTCCCCAGTATACTACAACTACTACTGCAAGACCTCACACTGGGAATTCTCAAGCTCCAAAGTTCCAGATGCCTAATGCATCGGTAGACTCGATGCTGATGCAACAGAGGTCTATGGCTCAGTCAGGGTATGTCAATTCAATGATGATGCCCAATTACCAGTCATCGGCAGGGCCTATGCCGATGAACGCTAATAATGGATGGCTTGGGCAGCAAGTCTTTCCGCAAACACCCCAACAGAGTCACCAGGCTACAGGGTTCCAGCAAGGACAGATCTATCCCGGGTTCCTGAATCAGGGGATCCCTAACCAGCCAGTGAATCTCGGGCAGCAGTTCGTCGGACAGCAGATTGGCGGGCAACAGCGTGGTGGTCCACAGGTTGGAGACCAGATGATCAACCCAATGTTCCGTGCAGATCGCACACCGAACAGACACGTGGAGGCCTACCAGCAGGCACCTGATCCGCAACCGCCCCATCGGCAAGATGCCGATGCATACTGGGCCGATAAGATTGCTGAAGTAATGAGAGACCAATTCGGGATAAAACCCAAAGTCAATACTTACTCTTATCGGACACCGTATCCTCCTGCATACGACTTGATCCCGCTTCCACATCGGTACAAGGTACCGGATTTCACTAAGTTTTCTGGGCAGGATGATACGTCAACCATGGAGCACGTCAACAGATTCATTATTCAGTGCGGTGAAGCTGGTAACAGGGACGAATTGAGGGTTCGTTTATTTTCATCATCATTGTCTGGGTCGGCTTTTGCCTGGTTCATATCACTACCTCCCAACTCAGTGATTACTTGGGCCGATCTGGAAAAACAATTCCACAAATACTTCTTTTCTAGGGTCCATGAGAAGATCACCGATTTGGTCAAATTAAGGCAGCGTAATGATGAATCGGTTGAGGGTTTTGTGCAGAGGATACGGGAAGTCAAAAATAAATGTTATTGTCTGGTCCTAGATGATCGGCAGCTAGCCGATTTGGCTTTCCAGGGTTTATTGCCACACATCAGGGATAAGTATGCTTCTCAGGAGTTTGAAAGCTTAAGTCATTTGGTGCAGAGGATTTCTGATCAAGACATCAAGCCTTTCGAGCCCAAAAGAGCATGGAACAAGAAGGTATCATTTGTTGATCAGGTAACGAGCTCAGATTCTGATGAGGAACCAGTCATCGGCTTGGCAGAGTGGGTAAAGAACAAGAAGCCGATGTCTTGCCCTTTTGGGCAGAAGGAACCAGAGAAGTTCGCTTTTGACACCGCTAAGGCCGATAGGATATTTGATTTTCTACTTCAGGAAGGTCAGATCAAGCTGTCTGCTAATCATGTGATCCCATCAGCTGAGGAGTTAAAGAGGATGAAATATTGCAAGTGGCATAATGCAACTTCTCATGACACCAATGAGTGCAAGGTTTTTAGACAGCAGCTGCAATCGGCTATAGAGTCTGGGAGAATCAAGTTTGATAGTTCCAAGACTCAGAAGCCGATGAAGATAGACCAACATCCTTTCCCAACAAACATGTTGGATGCCAAGGGAAAGGCTAAGGTCTTAACATCAGAAGCAGCCGAGAGGAGTGCATCGGTAGATCCTCAGCATCAAGTTACTACTGCCGATGCAAGAGGTAGGGGCTTGGTTCAGGAAGGAACCAGCTCAGGTAGGCCTCCTCGGTCTGGCATTGTTATAACTCATAGAAGGCCTCGAGGTAACTGGCAGCAACGGGAAGATCGGTATCGGCGCCAGCAAGAAGATTATCATCGGGAGGAAGAGAGACGCCGACAGGAGTGGAATCAGCATAAAGATCACTGGAACTGTCCGTTCTTCATCCATTGTTGGGAGGAGAATATTAAACTTCCCACTATCAGAGACTGCCCTGAGTGCAATGGTTATGATCGGTATGATAGGGCCGATCGGCGTTATCATGATGACAATCGGCGATTTAATGGGCCGATCAGAGGAAGGGCATCAGTTCATGATCGGCTGGGGGGGAGGCTCAGCGTGCATGATAGGCTTGGTGATCGTGTTCAATATTTTCCCAGGAACCAGGAAGAGCTTGAGGAGATGGCTAATGCACGGGTTCCCGATGAGTTCATATTTTGCAGGGATGCTAATACGCATCGCATGGAGTCAAGGGAAAATCGACGCCCAGCAACAAGGCAGAAGCCGCTTCCTCCATGGTGTCCAGAAGGGTTGACCAAGACACAGAAGAGGAGGTTGCAGCGTGAAAGGCAAGAAGGGTTAAGCAAGGGTGAAAGCTCTAGTCAGTCTGGAGATCGGCAGCAATCAGATCCTAAGGGAGAAGGCCCATCGGCAGATGTCAACATGGTTTTTATGTTGCCGATGGAATTCCTTGCGCCATCCAGTGATGATGAGGTGGAGTTTTCCAACCAAATAGCTCAGTTGGCTCTAGATCCGATGACAGCTATCTTCGAGAAACCCGCCGATGATGAAAGACAACATCTCAAGGCTCTGTTTGTTAAAGGAAGGGTTGATGGGCAGCCGATGACTAAGATCTTAATTGATGAAGGAGCTGCTATCAATATCATGCCGTATGCGGTGTATCGGAAGCTTGGAAAAGGAGATCAAGATTTAACCAAGACCGATATGATGCTCAAAGACTTTGAAGGGAATGTGTCTCCGGTCAAGGGGGCAATATGCGTAGAATTGACCATCGGCAGCAAAACCTTGCCGACAACCTTCTTCGTGATCAGTGGAAAGGGTGCTTACAACTTGCTATTGGGAAGAGATTGGATTCATGCCAATTGTTGCATCCCATCTACAATGCACCAATGCTTGGTTCAGTGGGTAGGTGACAAAATTGTGATTGTCCCGGGAGATTCTTCTTATGTCATTGCGTCGGCAGAAGCGGATACCTATGAGAGGACCTGGTGCATTTCAGGAGAAGTTTGGGAGAAAGATTTTCTCAAGGTTGCCGATTACGAAATTCCACCGATCCAAGCAGTCGGTTCTGACGAAGGTTTTTAATGGATAGGTTCACCGATGATGGAAAGTTAGGCCAGGGATTCACATCGGCCGATGAGTTGGTAGAAGTAGATATCGGTAGTGGTGATAAGCCTAGACCTACTTTTATTAGTGCTAAATTAAATCCTGAATGTAAGCAGCAATAAACCAATTTGTTGAAGGAATATAAAGATTGCTTTGCTTGGGATTATACCGAGATGTCTGGTTTAGATCGATCAATTGTTGAACATCGGTTACCTATCAAGTCTAGATTTCGGCCACATCAGCAGCCAGCTCGCCGATGTAATCCTAATATTCTTCCTGACATCAAAGCCGAAATAACCAAACTTATTGAAGCTAAATTTATTCGGCAGTGTCGGTATGCCGAATGGATTTCCAATGTTGTTCCAGTCTACAAGAAGAACGGGAAACTTCGGGTCTGCATTGATTTCAGGAACCTTAACAAAGCTACGCCGATGGATGGATACCCAATGCCAGTTGCCGATCTGTTGGTTGACGCTGCGGCTGGGCATCGAATTATTAGCTTTATGGATGGTAATGCAGGGTACAATCAAATATTCATGGCTGAAGAAGATATTCCAAAGACTGCGTTCAGATGCCCTGGTCATGTTGGATTGTTCGAGTGGATAGTTATGACTTTTGGCCTCAAGAATGCTGGTGCTACCTATCAAAGGGCCATGAATTTTATATTTCATGAGTTCATCAGCAAACTGGTAGAAATTTATATTGATGATGTGGTGGTCAAGTCCGGGGACTTCGCAGAGCATCTTGCCAATCTACGAAAGGTATTGGAGTGCACAAGGAAGCACGGATTGAAGATGAATCCCAATAAGTGTGCATTTGGTGTATCGGCAGGGCAGTTTCTTGGTTTCATGGTGCATCAAAGGGGGATTGAAATTAGTCGAAGATCTATTGATGCCATCAATAAAATAGTAGCCCCTACCAACAAGACTGAGCTCCAGTCCTTGATCGGCAAGGTAAATTTTATCAGGAGATTTATATCTAATTTGTCTGGTAAAATTCGTGCTTTCAATCCTCTTCTTAAGCTAAAAGCCGATCAAGAATTTATTTGGGGGAAAGAACAGCAGTTAGCTCTGGATGAAATCAAGAAGTATCTAGTGAATCCTCCAGTTCTAATTCCACCTCAGCAAGGAAAGCCCTTCAGATTATATTTGTCTACCGATGGGATGGTTATCGGTTCAGCTTTGATTCAAGAATTTGAAGGAAAAGAGCGTGTAATTTATTACTTAAGCAGGAGGTTGATTGATGCTGAGACCAGGTATTCGGCCATTGAGAAACTATGCCTATGCTTATATTTTTCGTGTATCAAGTTAAGGCACTACTTGTTATCGGCCGAATGCACTATTGTTTGCAAAGATGATGTGGTCCGGTACATGCTATCTATGCCGATTATGAGGGGCAGGAATCGGCATAGTATTAGTTTCCCCTAAGGGGAGGAAGTATGAATTTTCCTTGCCGATTGTTGCTGCATCAACAAATAACCAGGCTGAGTATCAAGCTTTGATAAAAGGATTGGAGTTGTTAAGGGAAGTTCGTGCTGACGCTGTCGAGGTCTTCGGGGATTCTATGTTGGTTATAAATCAATTGGCCGGGAGCTATGAATGCCGAAGTGAAGTTCTCATAACTTATTACGAGAATAGCATGCAACTGTTAAAGGAATTCGGAGATTTCCGTTTAGAGCATGTTCCCCGATTTCATAATGAAGAGGCCAATCGGTTAGCCCAGCATGCCTCAGGATATCAGCCTATGATTAATACAGTATCGGCAATCGATGCCGATGATTGGAGGAAAGAAATTATTGATTATTTGAAAGATCCATCTAAGAAAGTTGAAAGACGAGTTCGATTTCAAGCGACCAAGTATGTGCTCCTCGAAGATGAATTATACTATCGAACTATTGATGGAATTCTTCTCCGATGCTTAGGTGATGATGAGGCTAGGAGTTTGGTGGGAGAAATTCATGAAGGGGTGTGTGGAGCACATCAGTCAGCTTTTAAGATGAAGTGGATGATTAGGAGGAATGGATATTATTGGCCGACTATACTTGAGGATTGCTTTAAGTATTTCAAAGGGTGTCAAGGGTGTCAGAAGTTTGGTAATATTCAAAGGGCACCTGCATCGGCTATGAATCCTATCATAAAACCTTGGCCTTTCCGAGGATGGGCTATTGATCTGATCGGCCAGATTTATCCACCATCTAGCAAAGGGCATAAGTTTATTCTAGTTGCCACTGATTATTTCACTAAGTGGGTCGAGGCTATTCCTTTGAAGAAAGTCACATCGTCCAATATGATTGATTTTGTGAAGGAGCATATTATTTACCGATTTGGGATTCCTCAAACAATTACTACCGATCAGGGCACTATGTTTACGTCGGGGGAATTTGATGAATTTGCAATCGGTATGGGGATTAAAGTGTTGAATTCTTCTCCTTATTATGCTCAAGCCAATGGGCAGGCCGAGGCGTCTAACAAAGGAATTATCAAGCTTATCAAACGAAAGATTGAAGAAAATCCTAAGCGGTGGCATACATTATTGAATGAAGCGTTGTGGTCCTATCGGATGGCTTGTCATGGATCAACCAAGGTGTCACCCTATCAATTGGTGTATGGACATGACACAGTGTTACCTTGGGAGATTAAGGCTGGATCTAGGCGATTATCTTTTCAAGATCAGTTGGTTGCCGATGATTATGCCACTTTGATGATCGATGAGTTAGATGATCTAGCGGGACATCGGTTAAAGGCTTTAATGAGTATAGAAGAAAATAAGAAGAGAGTTGCTAGATGGTATGACAAGAAAGTAAAGGCTAAGGAGTTTGCCGATGGGGACTTGGTATGAAAATTAATTTTACCGATCGGGACTAAGAGTTCGAAGTTTGGAAAGTGGTCTCCTAATTGGGAAGGTCCTTATCGGATAAGTCGATCGGCTCCTGGAAATGCCTATATTCTAGAAACTCTCGAAGGAGTTGAATTTCCCAGGCCATTAAATGGCAAATATTTAAAGAAGTACTACCCCAGCATATGGGTCGATGCATAAAAATTTGAGTGCCGATAACACTCCTATCGGCTGGATTCAAATGTTTGGGGGCAGGACTTAATGTTTCAAAAGATGCCGATAACAATCCTATCGGCTAGACTAAAAGCTGAAAGAGCAGGAAAACACAGATATGTCGCCGATGAGAGCTTCATGTGTTCAGCAACGCCTGGATCGCCGATATGGCGCGTAGCCGGATTTGGTTGGTTGCTTCTATCTCCTTGATATCGTCATCGGCAGAACCTTCTATCGGCTTCAGCTTCTTCTTCAATTGTAGTGCCTTGCGACCGTGGATGTTTCGCTCATGCTCAAGAAGCTTGATGGTCTCTGGCAGTTGGCTCTCTTCCTATTGGGCTTGGGATAAGGCATCCTCCACTTGCTTGAGTTCTGCCAACATGGATTCCCTTTTTGCCGATAGGTCAGATATCTTCTGCTTCAGCGTGTCTCCTGAAGATCTCAAGATGCCGATGTTCTTGTGCTTCTCATCAGTCAGGAGCTTCTCTTTCCTCATTTCTTCAGAGAGCTGAGTCTGAGCAGCTCTATCGGCAAGACGCCGAGAAGCCCTCTGGTACTGCAGCTGATGACTCTCCAAATGTGCTGCTTGGAAGAGGATTTCTTCGACATCGGCTGGGATCTAGCCTCTGAGAGTTCTGAATAGAACCTTGGCTGGGTCGGAGTCATCGACCAATTGCGCCGTGTCTTGGTGAAGGAGGGCCGACAGTTCTTCCAGCTTGGCCCTGATCTCTGCCGATGTGATGCCAACTGTCTGGGAAGAACTTGCTTCTTCACCTTCTTCTTCAGAGATGTCGATGGCGAAGGAGAATAGGCTGTCGGGAGAATCTTGCTCCTGGGAAGGAGAACAAAGTGAGTTAGTTCATACTCAGAGAATCGGCAAATAATACTGGTGAAGGTTGGGCGACTTACTTGCTTCAAGGCTATTTCTTGCCTTTGACAAGAAGATGCCGGTGGAGCCATAGGTTGATCGGCCAGGGTTGCCGATGGGACGACATCGACTGAAAGGAAGACAGAGAGAGTTATGTGGCTGAATGAGAATAAGTTCATCGGTGGCAATATTATAAATTATGTTACCCTGGGGAAGAACGCTTGTCTGAACTGGGGGAACTGCCGATGACGTGATTGAACTTGCCAGGCCAGTTGTTTGCTCACCTACGTCAGTCGATGTACCTTCTGCTTGAGGTTCTTCTTGCTGGGGTTCGTCTGCTTCTGGTGCTTCCTGCGGATGAGGGGGAGATGGTGCTTGCTGGATCTCTACATCTGGAGGGGAAGGAGAAGAGTCCACCGGAATAGGAGATGCCGGAGGAGGAGGAGGAGGAGTTGCCACTTTCTGGCGCTTTATTCCAGCCCTGGTACCCTTGGCGCCCTTCCTCTTTGGCTGGCTGGACTGGGGGGCATCGTCACCTTGGCGTTTGGCTTTTGCCGATGCACTAGTTTGCTGCAGCAACAAAAAGGAGTTTATGAATACAAATGTAGCCGATATGGAGATAATCAGTAAAAAAGGTTTGACAAATTGCCTTGAAAGCCTGTGCCAGAGTGGAAGCAGCTACCATTGGTGATGTCTGAGTTCTCCTGGTGGTGACTTTCTTAAGGCGCACACCTCGATGCATAATGGTAGCCAGAGTGGGAGCATTGTGGCCGATTGAAGAGATTGTGCCTAGTGGAAACAGGTCAATCGGCTTACCACTTCTGCTAACCGATGGGGGGATGTTGTCAACCTGCAAAAGGGATGCAAAGGTAAGTTACCGATGGAAATAAGATTGAAAAATTGGAACACCGGTTTGAAATACTTACAGCGTCATCGGGGACTTTGTACTCGGGGTCGATCATGCCGCGGTACGAAAGGGCTGATTTGCAGAATAGATGCTCCTTCCATTCTGCCCACCATAGCTTGTACGACTGAGTAATGAAGGCGGCTGGAACCCACTCTGACAAATCTGCATCTGTATCGGCACTCGGTGGTAGTTGGGCTCCTCGAATCCACTCAAGAAAGTTGGTGATGGGCTCCCTAGGTTTTATCACATCGGCATAACAGAGTGCAATCGGCAACTGGCCGAAAGCTAATTGACGAGCTAATGCCGATGGGTTGTAAAATTCATAAGTCTGGGGAGAGGTTTTTGTGCTGCCAAAGAAATTCACTGGTATGGCTCTAGGAGTCACAATTGCCATCATCACTTCATTATCCCTGTCAAGAGCTTCATCGAATGGGTTGAAAACCAGGGGGAGCATACTGTCTGGGTCGTCATAGGCCAACCATGGTCGTTCATCTCTGGCCAAGCCCTCATACAGAGTCTGGAAGAATCGGCTGACCTGATCTGGATGACCCCCTGAACCAGGCAGAACTATGATAGCTTCGCCGAAGTTTAGAGGAGCGCGTGTTGCCGATTCTTCTTCACCCAACACATGATTTTCAGTTATATCTCTTGGGAAACGCTGTGTGAACAAGTTAAAGTTGAGGCGCTTGTGCAGATGCAGATTAAGCCACATGTTGATAAACCACCAAGGGCCGCCTAAGTTGCCAGTGGACTGGCCGAGCAGGAGTTTCTTGGCAACCTGATGGAGAAGATGGTAGGCAGCGCCAAGCAAATATCGGCCGAGGGGGAATCGGCCACCGTTAGCCAGTCTCTCTGCTGTCGATAGATAGACGGAAGTCGGTCCTTCCGATCGACCACAGAACACGAATTTGTCCAGCCACATGTTTAGAAAGGTGGTTTGTTCCTTTATGCTGACGGGCCCCGTCCCACGGTACTTCTGAATGTACCCCGACCAGCCGCCGATGGAGCGAGTTTCCACTTTGGCACTAGGAGCGGTGTCAAAAAAGTGGGTGCTATCGGCGGAAGATACATCTAGACCGGTGAGCATGACTACATCGGCAAGAGTAGGGGAAGCAGGGCCGTGGCCAAAGACAAAAGCATTGAGGGTGTCTGACCAAAAGTAAGATGCAGCTATCAACAGTGACTCATTCCTGTGCATATCGGCAATGGACAACCTAATGCATTGATCTAGCTTTCTCTCACCCCACTGGACTTCATTGGAGTTGCTGACCCTCAAGAACCAGTCTTTCCACCCTACAGTAGGGCTGGGCCAAGAACGGAATGTGTCTTTCCACAGATCTAAAGAAAAATTTTCGGCTCTAAAAGGGATCCTGTTGGTTTCTGCGTTAATGAGATCGGTTGGATCTGGATCCCCTAGCGGGCTGAGGCATTAGAGGTGTGGTTGATCGGTGGGGATGACAATTTTGTTAGACAATTCCTGGTGGTTTTAGAAATAAAGAAAAAGAACACAAAGAAAAGAAAAGGAAAATGTTCAGTAAAATAGATTGCGGATGAACAGGGATGTGAGGAAAAGTACAGGAGATGGAATGAAAAACTGACCTCAGGGACGATGAAGCTAATGGCCATCTTGCGACGAGGAGGATGTCTGAGGGCTCCGGGGTTGGTGAGGAAGAGCCTTTGTCGGAGGTCTTGGAGATCTCGAATGGCGCCGCCGTCGGGAAAGTAAAGTTAGGATGGTGGAATGATGTGATGGAGAAGGAGTACCCGAGAAGGAACTATTTATAGGATAAAACGGGCAAGGGCAAATCTGACTTATCTCTTTGCCGCATCCGAGAAATCCGAGGGTGCTCAGGTAGATATGGTAACTGTTCGCACAGTAATCAAGGGATTGTGCAGGTGATTTGACGGGAAGCGATCATTATCCGGAGATATTTTACTGTGCGGGATCTCCTGGTCGGTCCATCGGCAGCGTCCTGTAACGGTCATATTGCCGATGGGCGAATAAAGTGGAGATAGCCGTTTGTATGAACGTCCTGATCAGTCCATCGGCAGATCTTTGTAACGGTAATATTGCCGATGTGCGGCTAAGAAGGAAATGCCCGTTTAGGAAGTTGAGGATTTCGAGGGATCTACAAAGGAATAGGATCAGAGTTGTTCAGTTTGAGGTTGTCGGTTGCCAGATTAGGAGCATTAATTGCGGGAAAAGGCATCAATAATGTAGATAATTTCGGAGCATTGATGATTTCATACTCCGAAATTGGGGGGCATGTGTTGACACCGTTTTTGGGCACGTGCCCAGGCCGGTAGGATGAGACGGCGGTGTTTTGTCTACAGGATGAGTTGCCGATGAGGATGGTTGCCGATGAAGGAGGGGTTGAACGTGACTAAGTCTATAGGTGGTGATGTGTCTGTGCCGATGGCTATGACAAGAAAGTCTGCCGATGACTATGGCAAGGGAATCTGCCGATAATATGGAGGGAGAGTCCGGAAGCTGCCGATCGGTTTGTGGAAGAGTTTCAGCTTGTCACGGGGGATAGCTTTATTGTTTCCTTAGTTCTTTAAAATCGTTTTGTATACGGATTCCGTGTAATTTGGAATTCGAATTCTAATCGTGTCTGGTTGTAGCTCTTTGAGCAGGATATAAATATAGACCCTAGGACCTTGTAATGAGACATCTATCAATCAATCAAACACACGTTTTTACTCATATTCCAGTATCTACTTTTTCGACGACTTCGTCATACCTTTTTCCCTTTTATTACGAGTTCTTAGGAATTCGTCGACTTAAGCTCGGCGTGTTCTCAAGTTCCACGTGAGTACCTCTTAGCCGTGACATCCGGGCGCATCGCTGTTGTCAGGACTAAAGTATTCGAGTTATCACCTTTGCCGATAGTAAGGTCAAATCGGCTGGCACGCCTTAACGTTTGAATCGGGTATTAGCCCTTTGTGTTTGCAGACCAGTTTTTGCACCAACATGATGTCATAAAACTCAATTTGTGACATAAATTGTATATATTATGACATAATAGAATGTCAAAAAGCCACACACTTCTTGTAGTGCGTGCGGCCCGTCCGCATCGGGACCTCCGCCCGGGTTTTGAGGCCCAAACCCGCGAAACCCGCCGCGAGTAGCGTACTCCATACGCTTTCCCGCCACTCGACACGTGTCATCGCCGTCCTCGACCGACTGGCCCGCAAAGTCTTCCTGAGCCTCGCTCGACTCGCGTCCGCCGTCTTGACTTGGTCAACACGGTCACTCTCATGTACACTTGCACTTGTCGATGTCCCAGATGTCAGCCACTATGGCTGGTCCGTCAGTCCAAGCCTCACGTCCGCCCTTCACTGCTCTAGGTCCATCAGCACGGCACGTCTCTACTTGACCTTCTCCTCGCCGTCGACCACCGTGTCCGAGCTCCACATCTGAATGCCACAAGCCAAGAGACATGTCGCACATATAGCTTTTGCCATGGTAATGTTAGTCGCCAATTTAACTTATTCCTGGATCACGTTGACAATCACTCATCACAAAACAAACCACAAGAGTACTTCTCGACCTTGCGTTCGCAAAATCTTTTAAGTCTAGTTAATCCATAATTAGACAATGTTTATCAAATAAAAATAAAAGTGCTACAATATCAAAAATCAAAAATTTGTGAACTGAACAAGGCAAGCACACTAAAAGATTAGTGGCTCACGGCTCTCCCTCGACGAAAAAAGATTAGTGCATCTCCTTGCATGCGTGCATGCACTCGTATTTTTAGGTCGACAAACTAATTCCTCGACGAAAAAAGGCAGCAGCTGTAACTTCTTTCGATTCCTTTCAACTGATTGTAACTATTGGGATTACTTCCAGCTGCTTGCAACAGCTTTTAATCCTGGACAACAGTTTATTTTCTGGAAATTTTTGCCACCTTTTCAATCCTTTTTAGGTTGCTAACTTGACCAAAAAATAATCCAAAATAAATTGGACACTTAAGTTAGCTTTTCACAAATATTTTTCCACAGCTTTCTCATGCATCTCACCAGTCACCACGTCACTAAGCGCTAGGTATATGCAAATGAGACTCATACTTAGTGGCACTAGATAACCATTGCAATTAAAGATTTCCTCTGTTTATAGTACGGTTATCTATTCTAAATCTACTCATACTCACTTGGTGTCTTGAGTGGTAAAACAAAATGGTCCTATTAAAAATACCTTTGTCTTGAGCCCATTTTGTTTTTCTCTTTCTTCTTTTCTAAGTTGGAGCACTTGAATATCATCTTTTGGTCACCTCCATCACCATGACCATCGTCTAGCTCCATCACTTGGTGTGTACCAACTTATCTTTGTATTTCACTCATAACAAAGGTTAGTACACATAGGTTTCATCAATTATCCAAAACCAAACTAGGGCTTTCAGTAGGTTATTGTAGCACTTAAAGCTAATCATGGACTAACTAGATTTAAAAGATTCATCTGGTGATTTCTAACTAAATTGTGTAATTAGTTTATTTTTTATTTATATTTAATACTCCATGCATATGTCCAAACATTCGATGGTATGTATGAAAACTTTTTGGCTGGGGAACTAAACAAGGCCTTAGTTCCCAAAAAAATTGTAAAATTTTTCAGATTTTCTGTCACATCGAATCTTAAGGTCAAGTAATTACATAGTTTGCCTGTAATTTATCAGATTTTACATCACATTAAATATAGATTAAAAATAACTAATTGCATAGTTTGCATGTAATTTGCGAGACAAATTTTTTAAACCTAGTTAGTTCATGATTGGACAATATTTGTCGAATACAAACGAAAGTGCTACAGTGTCTATTTTGCGAAAAAATAAACTAAAGGCCAAGTATTTTGGGTGTAAAGTTTTTGTATCCTAGATTTTGAATGAGGTGTTCAGATGCTCAAAAACTTTTTGCATTCTGTAGCCATTTAAGAGAGAGGCTCACCACCCGTAACGTTTTTTGTTTGCATGTTTGACAACTGTTGGCTTCCAAATGCAAAAACTTTATCAGCCTAACTTTTTGCAAGATGTTTAGATCTATTTTGCAAAACCAAAGCCTAAAACATAATTTTTTTGTGCAAAATTCACGAACTAAACAGGGCAGCCACATAATAAAGGAATTAAACATAGCATTGTAACGAGTGGTTCTTTGTAAAATTGTTCAGATTTTCTGTCACATCAAATCTTGTGGCACATGCATAAAGTATTAAATATAGATAAAAAATAACTAATTGCATAGTTCATCTATAATTTACGAGACGAATCTTTTGAGCCTAGATAGTCCATGATTAGACAATATTTGTCAAATACAAATGAAATGCTACGGTGTCCGTTTTGCGAAAATTTTTGAAACTAAACAAGGCATGAAACATTCTTCCTTCTATAGACTTGTAAATTGTAGATCTAAATGCTCTTGGCCTATCAAAGATCTTCCTAAAATTGAGTTTGGTTCCCATTGTTGACTAAACTGTCCCTTTTCGAGAAAAAGATCTTTTCTCCTACAACTAAAAAGAACAAAGTGTGAACAATTTTTGGTGCAATATTTGTTTTGGTTCGCCCATCTGCCTTCATCGTGCGATCCCATGACTCGCGACACCAGGTGGGCCTCCCTCCTCGCGAACACGTTGATCGCGCACCTTCCCTTCCTCATTGATCACGGATCACGTTGATCACGCACCACATTCCCTTCCTTGTGCGACCCCGGTCATAGAAAGCATGATGATGTCGACCAAAGATTAGCAGATCGAGTTCGCGGTGTTTTGGTCGCCACCATCAGCGGTGGCAGCGCGGAGATGGTGAAGATTCTGAGCCCTAGGAGGTTGTTCGGGAGCCGGTCCAGGAGCACCAACATCAGCGGCGGCAGCGTGAACATCTGTGCCTTGGTCGCCGAGCACGAGAAGATCGAGTGGGAGGGTGTGGCCCGGCGGGATGCTGCTGCAGAAGTGGCGGTCGCCCGAGGACGATGCAGCGGCCATGGAGTACATCCTCATGATAGTCTCCACCGGCTTGCGGTGGCACAACGTCTCCATCCACGCCACTGGAACCTTCGGTACGTCCATCGCCGTCTACCTCCATGCTCTGTGGCACGCATTGCCTTGCGTGCCGCCTGCTCTCCATTGTTCATGTGATCAAACCAGTAAACAGGAGGCATGACGGTATTTGCTAAGCTGCGTTTGCTCCAACAATCCAATGCAGGCGACCAGGAGGTGATGCTATCGCTGGTTCATGATCCGACAACGTTGATCCGATCCACTGCCTGCCATCACCATAGAGTCACCATCCAGCGACCACTGCTGCAGAGACCACTCCATCTAAGTGACCATCGCTGGACTGAAGGGATGCGCTTGTGGGCTGCGGCTACGTTGTTGCTGCAGAGGACGTTTTAACCGTCTTGCTCACGGTTTGGCCGACGGCCTCCATACAAGGTACGTACGTCTCCCAAATCTTGCAAGGCCAATCCTCGTTCCAAACATTCCTTGCTAGCTAATGTGCTTCCTGTGTAACTTCATGAATTGTAATTCAATGTTGGATGCTCCCATCTGATCCATGCAAGTACGCCTCCCAAATCTTGCATGGCCAATCCTCATTCTGAACATTCCTGGCTAGCAAGTCCATCCTGTGTAACTTCATGAACTGTAGTTCAATGCCGAATGCTCCCATCTGGTCCATTTCAAAACCTGAAAATATTCATAATGTAGTATTTTTAGAACTAGACTAAAGGATCTTATTCAGAGCACGGTATTATGTTTAACCCAATTTATTTAAAACCAGGCTCGGCTAATCTGCATATATTTTCATAACTTATCTAAACTGAAGACTAAATTCAATATTGAAAGGATCAAGATGTCCAAGAGGGAGGGTGAATTGGGCTTCTCTACAAATTTAAGCAACCTATAAGCTCCAATTCAACCCCTTGTGCCTAGTGTGATCTAGATAGCTACCGGATAAAAGTTTTGCAACCTAGTTCCAATCCTATTCTAGCATGGCAATTCTAAAAATGTAAAAACACAAAGTAAAGCTAGAATGTAAAGGAGTAGTGGAACAAAGTACTCGGCGATGTTTTGCCGAGGTATCGGAGAGTCGCCACTCTCCACTAGTCCTCGTTGGAGCATCCGCGCAAGGGTCTTGCTCCCCCTTGGTCCGCGCAAGGACCAAGTGCTCTCTACGGGCTGATTCTTTGACACTCCGTCGCGGTGAATCGCCCAAAACCGCTCACAAGCTTGACACGAGCCACCCACAAGAACTCCGGGTGGTCTTCGTGCCTCCAATCACCACCGAACCGTCTAGGTGATGGCGATCACCAAGAGTAACAAGCAAAGAACTCTCACTTGACCCAAACAAGGCTCTAGAGAGTGATGGATGCACACTTGACTCTTGGAACTCACTAGAGAAGGATTCTCTCAAGAAAACACTCAAATCTCAATCCTCTCTAGGCTCTTGCTGCTCTCTTGCTCCACAACAAGTTTCTCTGATGTTCAAATGGGCAAGAGGCCTCTCATGGACGAGGTGGAGGAGTATAAATACTACCCACGAAGTCCGAAGGTCAGCCAACCGTTTTCCATTGAAAACGGGGTCACCGGACGCACATTATGTTGCACTAGACGCACTGCACCGAGCGTCCGGTGCTCCATAGCGGCTAACTGTACTTGTTTCTGACAGGTCACCGGACGCTAACTTCCAGCGTCCGGTGCATCGTCCGGTGCTCTGGGAAACTTACATGCTCCCTGCGCATGGGACCGGACGCTACCCGGTGCGTCCGGTCCTAGCGTCCGGTGCTCAGGGCAGGTTTGCAACCACTAGTACAGGGAAGGGCTTTAGCCCCGGGCCGTAAGCGCCTTTAGTCCCGGCTACGGAACCGGGGCTAAGGTTTCAGGACTAAATGTCCCACCTTTAGTCCCGGTTCCGTGGACCGGGACTAAAGGTTCACCTTTAGTCCCGGTTGGTAACAGAAACCGGGACTAAAAGGTGCGCCAGGGTGTGCCACCTGGCCTCCACTTTTAGTCCCGGTTGTTGTTACCAACCGGGACTAAAGACTTTTTTTCTTTTTTCTTTTTTCTTTTTCTTTTCATTTGGTTTTCCATTTAGGGTTTACAATTATGTTATTGTTATTTTCGAATGCGTATTGTTTGCTGGTAGTTTATGGAACGCGCACCTATATAATTTATATAATTTAAAGGATTACATATAAATATACTATAAAACACTATATATATATATATATAAATAATTATATCTATAGGTCCATAATAAAATATTTACACATATACTTCACGGACAAAGTATTTACAACACAATTTTTCTCCACCACTCAAGCATCGTACAAATGATCATCGTTATTTGGTTTCATCTGCTCCTGAGGGTTGAAATAGCACTCGCCGCCGGAATCCAGGACTTGGTCATTAAGAAATCCTGCGATTGTCTCCTGAATTCCTTTTAGGCGCACCGCATCCAACACCTGCTCCTTCAGCTACATCTCCTTTAATAGACATTAAAGAAAAAAGTTAGAGGTATGAATAGGATTTATTAAATAGCAACAAATAAATGAAATATACTTATTATATATACATGTTACATACTTTTAGGTGCTCAAGATTAGTTCTTTTGGCATACACCGTCATAAACTCGCACACATAGTAGCCACACAAATTGTTGCCCGGTGTCTGCCGTAGAACCCACTGAAGTAAGATGGACTTTGAAAGTGATGCATTCTACTCTAGACGGTGTTTCTGCACGAACCCAGCCCAAACCCTAGCAATAAAACGATCATTATTAATTATCCATTACCAACTTAAAAGAGCAGAATTTAATATATAGAGATCGGAGTTACCCTTGGATAATATCTATCATTTCTTGGTAATCATCCTGTGGTTTTCTCAATGAGTCATAGATTACCAATTGACATTGCCAGAGATCAATGACAATTAGTATCCAATGAAAGCTGCATTTGTGTGCATATGTAGGCAAAATTAGTATATATCTTCATATTGATCTGATTAATTAGTTAAATAGAATGTACACACGATAACGACACTTACTTAAAGTTGTAGGGAAAGAGTATATATCTTTTATCTTTTTGGTTGATCAAGAACCTCCATAGATTTCTCTCCGTTTGAGTTCTCCATAAAACATACGGGGTCTTGTGGTCTTTGAATACAACATTTGGATCCACAAATCCAATCTCCTTGTCATTTCTAACTCTGAGGTCCCTCATCATGTTTCTGCATATGTATAGCGGGTTTCTGTAATTAGTTATATATATACATGATAAGTTACAGAGACATTATTGAAAGGAAGAATCACTTACAGACAGAAGCAACTCATTAGAGATTTGTCAAGAGCGTCCATGTGGCATAGTTGGTGTAGCTCATTAAATTGAACTTAAATAATATCATCACCACGGAAGTAATGATAGTTTCTAATTCGGACACAAATATAGTCATCTGCTTTTCTGGCACACGCTTCCATGTACCATTTGTTTAGCATGTACATTTGCGTTCCAATCTTGCTGAGGGCCGCAGGGTTGTATAAACTCTTGCCATATGTAAATTCCTTCTGCCAATGATCAATTTGTGGAGCACTTTCAATTGGTGCCCCCGCTATCATTTGGGCTAAGCTAAGACCAGTTTCCGCAAAAAAATTTTCAAGCTCTTCAAATTTTAAATCTGCCGGTATCTGCTAGTCTAGCACGTCAATGTTTGAACCATATTCATTTCCAATGACTAGCAGGGGCACTGATTGCTTTGATTATTCCCCGAGCTGTGCTACACCCTTGCGTGCTCTTTTCTCTTTCTTCTTCTCTTCTTCTATGGATTTTCTTAAAGTGCGATCATAGTCTGATAAAGATGATGATTCTTTCTGAGCTTCACGCCTCTTTTTTTTTCAGCCTCAACCCTTTGTCGTAGATCTTCTGGCCGTAGTAAGAGGTACGGCTTCTCAGGGTTTCGCTTGGCTTCTCTTTCAGTCTTAAGTTTCTTGAAGAAACTATCCACATCTGATTTAACTGCAGCATTTATTTCTGCATCAGTCATCTGATCATAGGACAGCTTCTTAGGAATGATAGCTTGTTTCTTTTCGGAGGCTTTCTTTTTTGGCGGCGGGGCGGCCGACACATTTGATTTTGTGGCCGGCCTCTTCTTTCGTGCTGGAGCCACGTGTGGAGGCGATGGGGCGGCCGGTGGCGGTGTTGGAGCCCGAGGAGGCGGCGTTGGAGCCCTAGGTGGCGTTGGAGCTCTAGGTGGCGGTGTTGGAGCCTGAGGTGGCGGTGTTGGAGCCCGAGGTGGCGGTGTTGGAGCCCTAGGTGGTGGCGTTGGAGACCGAGGCGATGCAGCCGTGTCTTGCACTCCCTCGTCATCACCCGCAGCACTATGACATGTCAGTGACCACCTGTGAAAATAAAAGGTATATGAGTAAACCGCTAACTAAGAGAATGCAAAATAAATTTAGTGAACAAATGTATAGTCAATTTTCATCCGCACCTAGGATTAGATTCATGACGAGGAGGTGGTGGTAGACTACTAGGTGATGCCCCAGGAATAATGATGTAGCGCTTGCGCCAACAAATAAAAGTCTTCTCTGCTTCTCCTAGAGTCTTCTCTCCATCACCTCCTTCTATCTCAAGCTGCACATTACTGAAGCCTTTGACAACTCTATCCACCGAGACACTAGCATATCCAGGTGGAATTATCGCCCCATGGATTCTTGGTGTCCTTGTAGGGTCGACAGGAGTTACAACAGCGACAGCAACCATGACTGTGGCAGTCCCCTGTGGAATGTGCAGCTCACATGTTGTCAGAGGCTCAGTGATGTCATCCACCGGAAAGTGCAGCCCCACGTCGTCTTGAATAGTTGGCATCTCTGTGGAAGCGCAACTACTTTTAAACTGACCGGGGGGGCTAATGTTGACTATAGGCTGTGATGCAGTTTGCCCTTGTATAGAACTTAATGCAATCTGCACTTGTCTTTTGATCTCCTCGTTCATTCTCTCTTCAAGCGCTTTCTCTCGCGCTATCGCTTCAGGAGCCGCTTCGCGTGACTCAATCACCATTGCCTCCAACCTATGCAACCGCTCTGCTTCCTCTTCCTTCTTTCGTTGGCGGCTTCTATAAGTCGGTCTATCTTTAGGGAAGCCATGCTCCCATGATATCTCCCCATAGCCTCTGGTTCGCCCACCGTGTTCAGCAGTCTCCAGGGCGTATGTCAGCTCATCCTTTTCTCTATTTGGCTGCCAGGTGCTGCTTTCAACTAATCCTCTAGCATAGGCCATTCTCTGTCCTACTCTCTCGAGCTTTTCGCCGTACACTATCTTTCCGGTCTCTAGGTCTATGGTTCCCCCATGACCAAAGAACCAATACTTGGCGCGCTCGGGCCAGTGCATTGATTCTGGTTCGATCCCTCTCCCAAGAATCTCCTGTTCCAGCTTTTGCCACTTAGGAATAGCAGTCCTGTAGCCACCTGAACCCAAGTGATGGTGGTATTGCATTTGTTTAGCATTTTCTTGATTCTTGATCATCCGTGCCTGACCCTCTTCTGAGTTCTTAAACTCTACGAACTCATCCCAAAAAGGCCTCAACTTGACGTAGGCCTTGTTGGTGAAATCTGGTGTCCGGCCTTGTGCAACAAAAGTCTTGTATAATGTCTTCTTCCAAGCCTGAAATTGTTTGGCCATCTTCTGCATAGCCCAGATTTTAACCTTCTCCTTCAAAGCTTCATCCTGTGTATCGAGCGTGAAATGTTGAAGGATATCTTGCCAAATCAATTCCTTGTCACGATCTGAGACAAAACTAATATTAGGGTTATCTTTCCGTTGCCTCCATTCACGAGCACTAACCGGGAGCCTGTCCCTTACAAGGTAGCCACAGTGCGCAACAAATTTTTTAGAATTAGCTCCAAGTACTTGTCCTGTACCCTCATCGAATTCCGACAGAATGTACCGACCCTCCAACGGCTTCTTCGGGCCGCGCACTTTTCTACTCTTCTCAGAAGTTGTCGCCGATTTAGAGGGCTACACAAACAAGTATAAATATATTAGTATAAATGTCATTTATTTTAATTTCATATATATACATATATACTAGATAGTAGATAGACCTGATCAGGATTGTCTCCCACAAGTTCTTCATAATCGACAAAGTACTGACTCCCATCATCTTCGCCTTGGGGATCTGGATTGGCACCGCTGTTGATTAGGTCCATCATTGCATCATCCATGTTGTCATTCGGATTGGCCATTTCTACAAATTTAATCAAGTCTTAAAAGTTTTTGACGCGATCAACAAAAATTATTTAGATAGACTAAACTTAGACAATATTCGATACAACAACACATGATAAATTATATCATATAAATTATATAATACAAATGATAAATTATAAAATAGAAATTATACATCTCATCTCAATATCTATCCCCACTAACTAATTACAACACATGATAAATTATATCATATAAATTATATAATACAAAAGATAAATTATAAAATAGAAATTATACATCTCATCTCAATATCTATCAACACTAACTAATTACAACACATGATAAAATATATCATATAAATTATATAATACAAAAGATAAATTATAAAATAGAAATTATACATCTCATCTCAATATCTATCCCTACTAACTAATTACAACACATGATAAATTATATCATATAAATTATATAATACAAAATATAAATTATAAAATAGAAATTATACATCTCATCTCAATATCTATCCCCACTAACTAATTACAACACATGATAAATTATATCATATAAATTATATAATACAAAAGATAAACTATAAAATGAAAATTATACATCTCATCTCAATATCTATCCCCACAAACTAATTACAACACATGATAAATTATATCATATAAATTATATAATACAAAAGATAAATTATAAAATAGAAATTATACATCTCATCTCAATATCTATCCCTACTAACTAATTACAACATAGGATAAATTATATCATATAAATTATATAATACAAAAGATAAATTATAAAATAGAAATTATACATCTCATCTGAATATCTATCCCCACAAACTAATTACAACATAGGATAAATTATATCATATAAATTATATAATACAAATGATAAATTATAAAATAGAAATTATACATCTCATCTCAATATCTATCCCTACTAACTAATTACAACATAGGATAAATTATATCATATAAATTATATAATACAAAAGATAAATTATAAAATAAAAATTATACATCTCATCTGAATATCTATCCATACTAACTAATTACAACATAGGATAAATTATATCATATAAATTATATAATACAAAAGATAAATTATAAATTAAATTAAAGTAACTTGTGCTTTCTATATTCAAGTTCAACTATACACAACAAGGTTTTTAATTATGTCTCAAGTAAATTTATAGTATAAAAATATATAAATAATTAATCTAATAATATTTATATCTTTTATAGAAATGTCATAAAAATTTTGAATTGTTTGATTTTTAAAAAGTGTACGTTTCGTGAGCGCATGTGTTTCGTCGATCGGAGTACGTTTTGGCGAGAGGTACGTATTTCTCGTCGGCATGCGTTTGGGAACCGATTCATAGTTTTGATTCAAATAAAATTCACTAAAATGATTTTTATTATGCA
>NC_012875.2:30260428-30262394 GCF_000003195.3 Sorghum bicolor
GCGGCGCGAGCTTCTCTGGCCGGGGAGGAGACCGACGGCCGGGGGCGCTCTGACGAGGGCGAGGAGGTGGCCGCGGGGGCGATGAGGGCGAGGAGGCGGCGCTGGAGAAGCTCGAAGGCCGCACGGCGGCGCGACGACGAGGTACGGCTCGGGGATGACGAGGAGGCGGCGCGACGATGTCCGGAGGCGAGGAAGCGGCGGCGGCGCTCGTCCGGGAGAGTCTCTACGCCGGAGAAGAAGGAGGCAGCGGCGGCTCGGGCAGGATGTGGAGGCAGCGCGGGGAGCGGCGGCGATCTGGAGGCTAGGGCAACGTCGATGTGGAGGATGAAGACGACGGTTTTCTTATATACACGCGGGGACCTTTAGTCCCGGTTCTAGCCAGGAACCGGGACTAAATGTATTTTTCAGTTTCTTATTTATTTATGCATACAATAATTAGATTAATGTTGTTAACTGCATAGTAAATAGAATAATAGGTATTAATTTGTTAAAAAATAATAATTTCATTTCTTTTTGTCTAATTGGTTACATAATAAATTTGGAAACATAAAATCTTTTCATCACTTATATTAACAAACTTAAATATGAAAAATAATTAGTATTTTGTTAATGCAAAAATGTATTATTTAATTTTAATATCTTAAAGCAGATGTTTTTGATAGAAAAATTTGTTTGTGTAATATTTAAACGTAAATTTTGTTTATTTATCATCATTTATCTCCAAAATCATGATATACGTGATGTTCACCATTACATCGAATTATTTTTTAAAATTTTTTCTCTATTTCTTATTTATTTATGCTTACAACAATATTCACCATTACATCAGATTATCTTTAATAACTTTGTATTCAAATTTTTTTCATTTCAAGTCATCAAATGGGTCATTTGACCAAGTTTGACCAAAGTCAAAGCATTGGTTTTTAGAAACACACACTTTGACCGAACCCTAAATGGTCCCAAATGGAAAAGTAATGAATACAAAGTTTGTTGCACTCATCAGGTTCTACATTTTGTCTAATGGTCAACTTTTCTTTTGGAAAAGTTTGAACCACTCAATTTTGAATTTCGATAGAATTCATAGCCACGCATGGGTTTACGGAACCCTAGATGGTCTCGAACGGAAAAGTCATGAATACCAATATTGTTCCACTCATCAAAATCTACATTTAATATATAGACCATTTTTGCATTTGACAAAGAGTTGCGAAGGTGTAGTTCAAAATCCACAATTGACACATGTAGTTTCATATAGTTTGTGTGAGATTCAAGAATTGGTGGGTATTGTGAACTTAAAATTTCTCAAATAGAAAAGTTGTCTATATAAAAAGTTTAGATCTTGATGAAATCTAACAAATTGGTATTCAAAATTTTTTCATTTTAAGTAATTTAGTTTGTCATTTGACCAAGTTTGACCAATACCCGTCTTGGATTTTGAACAAATGTGCTTAGGATTGGCTCAAATTTATCCAAATGGAAAAATGGACAATATATCAAATGTAGATCTTGATTATCTCTAACAACTTTGTATTCTAATTTTTTTCATTTCAAGTCATCAAATGCGTCATTTGACCAAGTTTGACCAAAGTCAAAGCATTGGTTTTTAGAAACACACACTTTGACCGAACCCTAAATGGTCCCAAATGGAAAAGTAATGAATACAAAGTTTGTTGCACTCATCAAGTTCTACATTTTGTCTAATGGTCAACTTTTCTTTTGGAAAAGTTTGAACCACTCAATTTTGAATTTCGATAGAATTCATAGCCACGCATGGGTTTACGGAACCCTAGATGGTCTCGAACGGAAAAGTCATGAATACCAATATTGTTCCACTCATCAAAATCTACATTTAATATATAGACCATTTTTGCATTTGACAAAGTGTTGCGAAGTGTGTAGTTCAAAATCCACAATTGACACATGTAGTTTCATATAGTTTGTGTGAGATTCAAGAATTGGTGGGTAT
>NC_012875.2:30271152-30272605 GCF_000003195.3 Sorghum bicolor
TATTCTGAAGATAAATCCCACAGTCGAACTCCGTCTGGGAGATGAGGTGAGCCACTAGCCACTGCTGGATACGAGTGAATCCATCTCTGTAACCTGTCCTGGGGAGAAGAGTCCTCCTCCACACAAAGTCGAGGATCCTAGCTGGTCGTGTCAAGTCTCCCACTGTCCGACTGGAGCCCTCTCCAAAAGGTGGACGAAAACAAGGAGCCACGAAGTCAACCGGTGGTATCTCACCACCATGAGGACGTCGGGGAGGCTCAAAGTTCCCGTAGCACAGCTGGTGAATCTGGTGGGAGAAGCTCGTAGCCCAAGCACCTCTCTGCCCTCTGTGTTGTGACCCTGTAGTCAGTCCCTGCCAGTGCGTAGTGGATATAACTATGATCTGGGGACACCCACACTGACGCGTAGAACTCTCGAACCCACTGCTCACAGTAAGTACCAGGGAGAGCTAGCAACTCTGGGAGGCCATGGAGGTAGGTGAAGTACTGACGGATATCTGCCCCAACCACGTTCCCGAGTATCTCAAGGTCAATCACTCTGTGCTCCCTGAACTGAGACTGAGAGCGAACCAGTGCCTCGTAGATATCCTCCTGGACGACTGTGTAGAACCTGGCACCGGCTCGTGGATCCCTAGCAGCTGGGAACCAAGTAGGAAATGGGACAAAGCGTAGCTGCTGGATCTCGCGGGCTGACACTAGAGTGAGATCCCTGTGAATCCTGACTGGCCTCTGACGAGAAGCTGGAGTGCCTCTGGCTGGTGTGGCACGAGCAGTGGAGGTAGACTGGCCCGGCGTACCAGTCCGTGGAGTGGCCTGGGTACGTGCACGAGTCGACCTCCTGAGGGGCTGCTCCTGTGCCTCTGTTGGATCCTCTGCCTGGGCCTCTACCTCTGTATCTGGATCCTCCTAAGCTGGATCTCTGACCACAAGCCTGACCCGCTGACCTCCAATCAAAACGGTGCCTGGAGGGGATCCATGAAGAGCCTCTGTCTCAAGAACTGCACGCCGCTGCTGTGGCATGAGGTCATCCCCAATCCTCAGAGCACCTGAGCGTCCACCTCTCTCAGCTGCCTTGGCTGCTGCTGCAACTGCCTCTGCCACCTCTGTCTCTCTGTCGCTGGCCTTGCGCTTCTTGGTGGCTAGCTTCTTGCCTTTGCCCTTCTCTGCCGCGGACAGGCGACGAGGAGGATCACCTCCACCATCACCTCTTGGAGACCCTCCTGAGCCAGCTGCCGGACCACTGACGTTCTTGGTACGAGCCATCACAAGAGCAGACGACTGAACGAACTGCCGACAAAGGCCAACTGACAAAGGGGATCAACGCGCTGCAGAGAATAGACAAGATACAGTATATATAAGCAAAAGTAATGGCTAGAGATGAGAGAACCCTAAAGATCACAAGAGGAGATAAGGAATGGGCGAGAATTGGCTTACGATCGGGCGACGAGACGCGT
>NC_012875.2:30274220-30279610 GCF_000003195.3 Sorghum bicolor
TAGGCAGGTGTGTATTTTAGATACCTAAGAATTCTCTTGACGGCAATCAAGTGAGATTCCATAGTCATTGCTTGATATCTAGCACACATACACACACTAAACATGATATCAGGCCTAGATGCGGTGAGGTAGAGTAGACTTCCTATCATGGAGCGATAGAGAGTCTTGTCAATTGGGTTACCTCCCTCATCCAAGTCGAGATGCCCATATGATGCCATGGGAGTCTTGATTGGCTTGCAATCCATCATCTTGAACCTCTTAAGAAGATCTTGAGTGTACTTCTCTTGAGAGATGAAGACTCCTTCCTTCATTTGCTTGACTTGAAATCCTAGGAAGAAGGATAGCTCACCAATCATGGACATCTCAAACTCCTTGGACACCAAATCACCAAATTCCTTGCAAAAATCTTCATTAGTAGAGCCAAAAATAATATCATCAACATAAACTTGGCAAATGAAGATTTCCCCATTCATTTTCTTGGTGAAGAGTGTTGTGTCAACTTTCCCAATCTTAAAGCCCTTCTCAATGAGGAAGTCCCTAAGCCTCTCATACCAAGCTCTAGGAGCTTGCTTGAGACCATAGAGAGCCTTAGACAACCGGTAGACATGCTTGGGGTACCTAGGGTCTTCAAAACCGGGGGGGTTGCACAACATAGACAAGCTCATTAATATATCCATTCAAAAAATCACTTTTCACATCCATTTGAAATAACTTGATATCATGACTAGATGCATATGCAAGTAGGATACGAATTGCTTCAAGTCTTGCCACCGGTGCAAAGGTTTCACCGAAGTCAAGACCTTCCACTTGTGAAAAGCCTTTTGCCACGAGCCTTGCCTTGTTGCGCACCACTTTGCCTTGATCATCCTTCTTGTTCCGGAAGACCCACTTTGTTCCAATCACTCTTGCATCTTTGGGTCGCTCTTCAAGTGTCCATACTTGGTTGCGAGAGAAGTTGTTCAACTCCTCTTGCATGGCCATGATCCAATCCGCATCGCGAAGAGCTTCCTCTATAGTCTTTGGTTCATCTTCAAGAGACACAAAAGCATGATGTTCAATAAATAAAGCATGTCTAGAGCGAGTAGTTACACCACGTGATGGACTCCCGATGATGAGATCTTGAGAGTGATCTTGGAGGAGATGTGATGTTCTTCTTGGTGCCACTTGAGGGGTTGGTTGGGGAGCATCAACATCTTGTGCTTGTGCCACTGCTTGCTCATGAGTGACTTGAGTGTCTTCATGAGCATCTCACATCCTTGTCTTCATCTTGTGGACCATGTGAGGTGGAAGGTGGCTCAATGACTTGCACATCATCATCATCTTCTTTTGGCTTGATGTCTCCCACAGGCATGTTCTTCATGGCATCCCTCAATGGTTCACCACCTACATCATCAAGATTATCACTTGCTCCTTGGGAGCCATTAGTTTCATCAAATTCAACATCAAATGTTTCTTCAACCATGTTTGTGGCATGGTTAAAGACCCTATATGCCTTGGACTTTGATGAATAGCCAACCAAGTAGCCAATGTCACATCTTCTTTGGAACTTTCCCAAGTGTTGGCGCTTCTTGTAGATGTAGCATTTGCATCCAAACACTCTAAAGAATGAGACATCGGGCTTCTTCCCATTGAGCAACTCATATGGTGTCTTCTCTAGGAACTTGTGAGGAAAGAGCCGGTTTGAAGCATAGCATGCGGTGTTGATTGCCTCGGCCCACATCTTTTCTGAAGTGTTGTATTCATCTAACATTGTTCTTGCCAAGGTGATCAATGTCCGGTTCTTTCTTTCTACAACCCCATTTTGTTGTGGTGTGTATGTTGAGGAGAACTCATGCTTGATTCCCACTTCATCACAATACTCTTCAATGTTGGTGTTATCAAACTCTTTGCCATTGTCACTTCTAATTTTCTTGATCTTCACATCAAATTGATTTTGGGCATTCTTTGCAAACTTCTTAAATATTGATGCAACTTCGGCCTTGTCTTGCAAAAAGAATGTCCAAGTGTACCGGGAGAAATCATCAACTATGACCAAGCAATATTTGTTGCCTCCAAGACTAGCATATGTGGTTGGTCCAAATAAATCCATGTGAAGTAGCTCAAGCACTCTTGAAGTAGAGAGATAGGCCTTGGTTGGATGAGTGTTTGCAACTTGCTTGCCGGCTTGACATGCACTACAAAGCTTGTCCTTCTCAAATGTCACATCCTTCAAGCCTCTAATCAATTCTTTCTTCATCAACTTCTTGAGTGTGCCCATTCCAACATGTGCTAACCTTCTATGCCACAACCACCCAAGTGAAGTCTTGGTGAATAAGCAAGTCTTGACATCAACTTCATCGGATGAGAAATCAACTACATATAAGTTGTTCTGTCGGAAGCCTTTGAATATCACTTCGTTGTCATCTTCCTTGGTCACAATCACTTCCTTTTTATTGAATAAGCATTCAAATCCAAGATCACAAAGTTGTCCAACCGAGAGCAAATTGAAACTCAATGATTGTACATAGAGCACATTGGTGATGGAGTTGTCATTTGTTATAGCAACCTTTCCTAGTCCCTTGACCTTGCCTTTTGAGTTGTCACCAAATGTGATCTTCTCTTGGTTGTCAACATCTTCATCAAGAGAGGTGAACATCTGGGGATCTCCGGTCATATGTTGAGTGCAACCACTATCAATTACCCAATGTGATCCACCGGTCTTGTAGTTCACCTACACCCAAGAGATCAAGCTTGAGATTTAGGGACCCACATTTGCTTAGGGCCCTTGACCTTTTCTACTAGTTGCTTTGGCACCCAAATCTTCTTTGGCCTTTGCTTGTTGGGCGGCCCCATGAAGCTAACCTTGACCTTTCCACTCTTGTCTTTCCTTACAATGTAGTGAGCATTGAAGGCAAATGGTCTTGCATGCTTGGGCAAGGGTGGTGGTAGTGGTGCCTTACACTCATGAGCAAAGTGTCCTTCTTGGCCACACTCAAAGCATCTCTTTGGCTTTGGCTTGCTTGGTTGATCATGAGTGGCTAGTGACTTGATGAGCTTTGTTTGATGAGCCTTGTAGCCAATTCCACTCTTGTCCATCTTCATGACGGTGCTCATGAAAAGCTCACTTTGAAGGTCCTTCCCCTTTGTGAACTTTGCTAACCCCATGGTTAGGTGTTCCTTCTCTTTCTTAAGCTTGTTGTTCTCTTGAGTTAGCTTCTTGATGATTGGGTCATTGTTGCTAGCTAACTCATCCAAGATGAATGTCTCATCTTCTTCTTGCTTGTCATACATCAAACCAAGCTTGAGATATTGATTTTCTTCCTTGAGCAACTTGTTCTCATATGCAAGCTTCTTGTCTTGATCAAGTGACTCAATTACGATGGTCTTGTGCTTGGCTTGATCTTGCAACTCTTTCTTGAGGATGACAATTTCATCCTTGAGCTTGATAGTGTCCTCATAACTCTCGGCCACTACCACTTTCTTGCCCTTGCAATCAACACATTTGCTTGTGCTCTCCACAAGTAAGTCATCACAAGATGTGGCTACATCAAGCTTAGCAACATTGTTAGTAGCAACATGTGTTTCATCAATTGCAAGTTCATAAGCAATTTCAAGGTTGTCATAGTTTGCTTTTAGAGTTGTTAGCTCTTCCTTCATTGCTCTATATCTAGTGATAAGCTCATCATGCACACTCTCAAGTTTATCATGTTTTTCTTTGAGCTCTTTTAAAGAGAGTTTGAGCTCCTTGAGCTTAGTGGTCATGATCTCATTTTGGTCTCTAAGCTCATCACTAGACTTAAGCTTTGCTAGAAGTGTTTCATTTTCAAGTTCAAGCTTTTCATTTTCACTTCTAGATTTTCTTATGACTTTTGTGTACTTGTTAAGCAATTTTACAAGTTCATCATAAGAGGGTGATTTGTATTCACTATCACTCTCACTACTCTCATCCTCACTTTGTACCTTTCGGTCACCCTTAGCCATGAGGCATAGGTGTGTTGAGGATGTAGATGGTGGTGAAGATGATGGTGATGGAGCATCGATGGCAATGGCGGCAACCTTCTCATCATCACTCTCATTGCCGGAGGAATCACCACTTGAGCTCTCAATGTCGGTGAGCCAATCACCAACAATGTAAGCCTTGCCATTCTTCTTCTTGTAGTGCTCCTTCTTCTTGCCACCTTTCTTCTTGTATTGCTTCTTGTCATTCTTCTCATCATCACTTGAATCATCTTGCTCTTTGTTCTTCTTCTTGTATTTGTCCTTCTTGGGCTTTGGACATTGATGAGCAAGATGACCATGCTCACCACAATTGTAGCAATCCATCTCGGAGATGGGCTTCCTCTTGCTACTTGTGAAGAACTTCTTCTTCTTGGAGTCAAAGTTGACTCCATTCTTGTTGAGCTTCTTCAACATCTTTGTGGTTCTTCTCACCAAGAGAGCAATAGATGCATCATCATCACTTGAAGTTGATGACTCAACTTCAATCTTCTTGGCTTTGCCCTTGTGAGAAGCTTTGAGAGCCAAGTCCTTCTTTTCTTTCTTGGCCGACGAGGAGCCATCTTGGGGGTTCATGTGCATGTACATCTCATGAGCATTTATCTTCCCCAATATGGCGGTTGGTGTAGCGGTGGAGAGATCGCCTTGATGAAGCACTGTTACTATGTGCCCATATTTCTCAATGGGAAGCACACATAGTATTTTCCTTGCTACATCCGCGGCACTCATTTGAGTGAGCCCAAGTCCATTTAGCTCCTCTACAATGACATTCAAGCGAGAATACATTTCATTAGCATTTTCTTTAGGAAGCATCTCAAATGTATTAAGCTTGTTCATCACTAGGTGATAGCGTTCCTCGCGTTCACTCTTTGATCCATCATGGAGCGCACAAAGTTCCTTCCAAAGTTCATTGGCGGTTTTGTGGCTCCGAACGCGGTTGAACACCTCTTTGCAAAGGCCTCTAAAGATGTGGTTTTTGGCCTTCGCATTCCACTTCTCGTTTTCTTGCTCTTGTGGAGTAAGAGCTGTGTCCTTTGCCGGAGGGGTAAACCCTTCGGTCGCGGCTTTTAGGCACTTTATATCGCATGCCTCAAGGTATGACTCCATCCGTATTTTCCAATATGGGAAGTCATCCCCATCGAACATGGGTGGCGGTCCATCCCCGTTAGACATCTTTTCTCTAGGCGGTGAAGCCTAAATAATGAGCACTAGGCTCTGATACCAATTGAAAGGATCAAGATGCCCAAGAGGGGGGTGAATTGGGCTTCTCTACAAATTTAAGCAACCTATAAGCTCTAATTCAACCCCTTGTGCCTAGTGTGATCTAGATAGCTACCGGATAAAAGTTTTACAACCTAGTTCCAATCCTATTCTAGCATGGCAATTCTAAGAATGTAAAAACACAAAGTAAAGCT
>NC_012875.2:30279710-30287350 GCF_000003195.3 Sorghum bicolor
TTATTGGTGTTTGGAACCGCGCAAGGACCAAGTGCTCTCTACGGGCTGATTCTTTGACACTCCGTCGCGGTGAATCGCCCAAAACCGCTCACAAGCTTGACACGAGCCACCCACAAGAACTCCGGGTGGTCTTCGTGCCTCCAATCACCACCGAACCATCTAGGTGATGGCGATCACCAAGAGTAACAAGCAAAGAACTCTCACTTGACCCAAACAAGGCTCTAGAGAGTGATGGATGCACACTTGACTCTTGGAACTCACTAGAGAAGGATTCTCTCAAGAAAACACTCAAATCTCAATCCTCTCTAGGCTCTTGCTGCTCTCTTGCTCCACAACAAGTTTCTCTGATGTTCAAATGGGCAAGAGGCCTCTCATGGACGAGGTGGAGGAGTATAAATACTACCCACGAAGTCCGAAGGTCAGCCAACCGTTTTCCATTGAAAACGGGGTCACCGGACGCACATTATGTTGCACCGGACGCACTACACCGAGCGTCCGGTGCTCCATAACGGCTAACTGTACTTGCTTCTGACAGGTCACCGGACGCTAACTTCCAGCGTCCGGTGCACCGTCCGGTGCTCCGAGGAAACTTACATGCTCCCTGCGCATGGGACCGGACGCTACCCGGTGCGTCCGGTGCTAGCGTCCGGTGCTCAGAGCAGGTTTGCAACCTCCCTAGGTAAGGGACCGGACGCTGCCCGGTGAGTCCGGTGCCAGCGTCCGGTGCCTAACCCTAAGCACGGCACTGATCCAACGGCTAAGGACCTCATCGGACGCACTCACTGAGTGTCCGGTGCAGCGTCCGGTGCCTCCTTGGGCACCCAAACTTCGTCGAAACGCGATCGCTCCAAAACGAAGTTTGTTCCTCTCAATCTAAGGACTATCTCTGAGCTGCCTAGTGCTAGGTTTACCAAGTGTGCACCACACCTAAACCTAAAGCCTTGCCTAAGTCAAGCTACTAGATCAAAGCCCCTCTTAATAGTACGGTCAAAGAAAAACAAAGTCCTAAACTACTCTAAGTGCCCTTCTTCACCATATGGCACTTAGACCTAGTCTAGTCTTGACGATGTCCATCCATCCTTTGAAAACCAAAACGATTTTCACTATTAAGTAGGCATATACGTCCCTGTCCATCGAGTACTTATTTACCATGACCTTACCTATGACTTTGCCTCTGCAAAACATACTTTAGTCATAGTAATCAACAATGTCATTAAACACCGAAATCACTAGGGGCCTAGATGCTCTTTCAAATATGAATTCTTTAGAGGTGTCTAAGTCATCACATAGGTGGCTGAACGAAATCTGACAATAACTTCACATAGCTTCAGAGGTGCCTAAGTCATCACATACTCTTAGGAGTGATCAGACCAACCATATCCAATACTTTTGCAGACTACGACACTATTATTTTTTTGTTGCTAAAGATATCTTGAGAACAATCAGACTGAGAATTATATGAACTAAAAATTTATATCTGAGGATGTGAACTAATATATGTAAATTAACATGTAGTAGAAACCAAATAGCTCTTATATCTTCAGAGATACGATTCTTACCTAATAATAAAGCTTGGCAACTATTTTGGCTGTTCAGTGGGAAAATAGTTAGCTTCTTATGACCCATTTGATATAGCCAATGAACTCATAAAAGTTTTTCAAGTTTATTTGTCAGATGGAGTGAATGAGGCACGCCCAGCAGGGCAGAACTAGAATGAAGGGTATCTATAACCTGTATGGTCCAAAATACAAAAGTAAAAAAGGAAAAATAGTTCAGTTCAATTAGAATGGAACCTGTTCAAAATAATGAAGGTCGTACACCATTTGAAGACCTAACAAACACTATCAATTGAGGTAACTGTTTATACATGCATATACATGGGACGCTTTCACATGCAATATTTGTGGTAGTTAAGTAAATCTATATGAACTTATTTTCAAATAATCAAATTCATAGGCACAAGTTCATGAACGTGCGCACAACATGCAACAATGACTCAAGAAGAAAGGCATGAAAAAAACATAGAGATAAGTATCATCAGAGAAGCCAGAATCTGCACTAGCTGATGGGTTGAGTGGTCCACCACAAACAAATTTTAACAAACCTACATAGAATAAACATTTGCTCTCATATAGATAAATTATCATTATTATATTATTATATAAACATATGTCGGGGTTGAATCGAACAAGGAAAACACGAATGCCACCATGTTTTAAAGGGATAGAGAAAAGGCACGATTGGTTGCAATGACTCTAGAAGAGAGAAATGAAAATAATAGAAAGCATCGTGAACAATATCATCGGAAAAGAGCTGGTAAACCTGATTTTTCTTTTCTGAATTCAGTTTTACTATTTTTTTAGTTTATATTTAGTCGTGAACAATATCAACGTGAACAAAATTTTAGTATTTCCAAAAAAAAAATCGAAAGGCACAATATCTCCTAAACAAAGGGCACTACTGAATAAGAGATGACGTGAATTGTATGCATAGAAAAATGCACCAAGAACGTCTGCAAAAATGCTACAAATGACTACAAAGTAGAGGTTGTGGGCTTGCCATGTCACACGCTCCATGACTGTGTTAATTTCATAAACTTTATTTTTTTATATTAAATTTCACTTTAATATTGATATTTAATTTGTACAGTATTGTTATCTTGTCGTGTGATCTGTGTGTTTTTAGTATAAAATGTTAGTTATCCCGTAGCAACGCACGGGCACGCTACCTAGTAACATCCATAAGACCGGTCCACAAATGAGTGTCCAGTCGTTGCTTCTTCACTTGAGACAAGCATTTTTTATTTTTTAAAATACTTGTTTCTTAGAACCTTTTGCCAAAGGCCATCCTCATTCAAAAGCATGAATAGTCATATGCTGAGTAGACACAAAGTTTTAAAATTCCTAACCCACCCAAATATTTTGGTTGACAGAGGATGTCCCACTTAACAAGTCTATATTTCTTCTTAGGCTCGTCATACTTTTTTCTCACCCAAACAAACATGATATTTTAATTAATTTAAGATTTAAATACATGAGTGGCACACCATTTACAAATTATTGAGGTGCAGTGTATTACTTTCAAAGTTTAGAAATGTGCTGTAAACTACTTAAAAGGTTTAGAAGATGATGATGCATCTAACTCTTTTAATAAGGGAAGCAATAGTTCGAAGCCAACTCCAGCTTGACTTCTTCTTCCCAGAGCACACCGAGCGGAGCCCCGTTGGCCCCTTCCTCTCGTCTCCGGCGAGCTCGCCGGAGAGGGCTAGGTAAGGGGCTCTGGTCCAGTAGTTTGTATTTAGTACCTACAATTTATTTGAGAGTCTTCCCGTTGTGGTTTTTCCGTCTTGGATTCGTCGTTGTCGTTGTGGCTGCCATGGACACCATGGTCGTCTCCATCGCTGACGCAACCAAGGTTAGTGGTATAGAATAAAATCGATTCTCCCCTTTTCTCTCTGTATATCTCCCCACCATCTCCCCTGATTCCACCTCCACCGACGAGTTCTGCAGCCCTTCACTCCACTACCTCTGCCGTCCGCATCCGTCTCTCCACAACAGCCACTGGTTTTGACGCTCCTTGCTTATGCATAGCTGCTCCTCTGCTAGTGGCGGTACGACTACTCCGTCTTCACCTAAGATCTGGACCTGAGCTTCTTCAATCGCCGGCAAAGTCTTCAGCCGAATCTTTCGGTTGCTGGCGTGCTTATTCAACGCAAGCTCTTCCGTCCCATCTTGAACCTGCGCTTTGCAAGGTCATCCAGCCGAGTGCATGTGTCTTTAACGCCCCCGCGACCCCTCGCTGACGTTTTCGCCTTCACCAGCACCATTGGAGCTGTTGCTGTCCTCAGACAAGACTTAGTTGTAATTTGGTCTTCTATCGAAGGCCTTTATGTAAAACGGCTGTTGTGATAATATAATATATATGTAATTTTTGTAAAAAAATTCAGACAAGACTTAGTTGTAATTTGGTCCTCTATCGAGGGCCTTTATATAAAACGGCTGTTGTGATAATATAATATATATGTAATTTTTGTAAAAAAATTCTTTTAGTAATAACAAGTCTCAAACTAAGGGAGCGTTTGGTACAGCACCGTGGACTGTTTTTGTGCTTCCCATCGACCAAACAAGTTCAGGTGTGATTCAGAATGAACCTGCATACTTTCTGGCCCGTGTACAGAAATAAGATCCATGTATTTGATCTATAGCATACTTTTAGCAAATGTTCAAACACTTGATATTTTACAAACATTACTATTGCTAACACATAACTAGTCCCATGGCCCCAATACACCAACCCAAACAAACAGTAAAGCCATCGAAAACAATTTCACATAATACCATAGGCAGCCCTCAATGACAAGAGTTCTAGTGTAAGATCAAATCAAATGCAGTGGTATGTACAGACAACAGACAAGAGGACCAATAGGTTCCTATTCCTTCTTAGAGCTGTGAATGGCAGTCACAGTAGAGACCATGGAATCAACACCGCACTTATTTTGCACATGTGGACCCCTACAAATCTTGTAGTATCCGTTCTCACCCCAGTTCTCACCCCAGGAGTTCTTTATAATCCAGTACGGCTTTTCCTTGAAGCGGATTGGAGCATAACCAGCCGATCCATAACCGACCAAAAGAACACCGTGATCCAGATGCCTTCCACAAATGTATGGGCATGACACACCACCAATGTATGTCTGCATGAAGACTGCATTGATACCAACTGCAGGAAACAAAGGATGGTAATGTGTGGTTATATTCATATAGGCTAAATGTGACACCTACAATGATCAAATGTTTTTTATCCTTACTTGCGAGTGGACCATGTTTAACCAAATTAGCAGCAATTTGGTCTTCATTAACAGATACAACACTGAAATTGTTCACTTGAGCAACAATTTTGGACTTGTCAAACTTGCAGGTGCTGTCCCTCCCATTGTACGGATAATCTTCCTCTCTCTCAAGGCCACCAACTTTCTGGAGATAACTGAAAGCTGTAGTCATCAAGCCACCATTGCATCCTGAGTCACATGAGCGCGGTTCTGATGGATCACACTGTAAAATTCATGACAACAGAGCAGAGGAATCAGAAATGCGGGCCAGCAGAACAAGTTTTCAGTCACCTAAACTTATTTCTCTCAATCCTCTTAAAACTAAAATACCATTTGAGTCGTTGGATGCTGATGGCTTGATGCTATGGCAAAAACACAAACAAGAAGTAACAAATTATATTCCAGTTAGACACTAGCATCCCAAGGGAAGCGTTAGAACAACTTATACAAGAAACTGGAAGATGATGCTGCTACTACTGCCTTATTTGCAATGAAAGAAAAGTTCCTTGTGGTTAACAGCAAGCCACATTTTCTAAACCTAATACAACCAATAGGTGGATACAATCAAAGTATCATTGTGTAGCTTTCTTGTGAACTAAGCATATCTTAGTTGGTTAGATTCCTTGCAGTGAACCTATCCACCCATGTTAATCATGTCCTTGACTTGATATGGGTGCTTACATTTTTTCAATTCATTTTAGAATTTAACGGCATTATTATATAGTGGTAGGTGATGTACCCCTGAGGTGCCTATAATAACTTTGTTAACCATAAGATTTACCGACTTAGGGGCCGTTTGGATAGGAGAAACATTTCAGATTCACCTGGAACTTGTGAATCGGTGGCAAAGGTTGAAATGACATGCTGGTTTCGCAACGGTTCCATTTCTTTTGCCTCCCTTCTCTTCTAACAATTGTATTTTATTTGTTTATACTTCTTTTTCAGTGCAACAAGTTAAAGTGGGTTTCATTTAAGTTGTTCTTTTTAGGACTTTTTGAAGCATATTTTTATTTATATGATTTTTAAGAATATATACATATATGCTTGTGAATCATAATCCATTCTAGTAGCCAAATGGTTTGACAAAGTGATTCTGATTCATCATCCGAAACGCTTCTGGACAGAATCTGGATCCCTACCAAACACACCCTTAAACTTTCGAAGGTGGGTCATAGAGGTAGAGTGTGTGTGCGTATTTTCATACAGATGAGTATGCTTAAATATACGTGTGCAACTACTATATTTTTTAAACAAAATAGCTTTCCTGTAGTCCTACATAGTCAATCTTTTTTCTTTTTGTAGCAATTATCTTTATATTTCCTACTTAAGTTTTTTTAAGAATCTTACGATTTTCCTACTTGTCCCTACCAACCAAAACAGAACAAACCCATAAGGGCATCTGTTATTCTAGCTGCAGTGTTTAGAACCAGTGCCGGCTCTATATGCATGGGACCTATGCTGGGAAAAAAAAAATAACCGTCATTTCCTTCGTGCAATTCCCCTCCGCATCTGATCGTTCCCCATCCTATTCCCTTGTCCCATGCGCATGGCCCAGCTCTGCCCGATCCATCCGATCTCCCGTACGCGTCGCCCAGCCATACCTGATTTATCCAAGCCGCCACCTGCGGATCTGTGAACCCCTCTCCTCCCTTGTTGAGTTCCATGTCTACCAGCTCACGTGTCCTGAAAGTAGCGAGGGGCCTGGATCATGTGCAATGAAGGTAATGAGGGAGCCCGACAAGCATCAAAGGAATGCCCTTTAGCCTAGTTGGCCACCTTGCGCCGCTGCCGCATGGGAGGGAGACTGTTCTGGGGGCAAGGGGGCTGAGACTGGTTGAAAGTGTTGTGTGTGAAATTGAGCATATGCTAGAAGCTTGTGTTATCTGGTCTTGGATTTTTTGTATCAGAGGAAAGCAACCTACTAAAACTTTCCTTCGAGGGATCCATATGGTCTTGTGTTGTTTTGACTTGTCGGTGTTGGGAAGGAAGGAGGCAGGTTGCTGGGAGGATTGTTGGGAGAATGGAAGCAACCGGTCGGGAGGAGTGTTGGGACGAAGGAGGCAGGCTGTTGATGGCTTCGAAGAAGGAGAAGGTTGTGGGACTTTCAAGTAGAAGAATGCTTTTGAAGAAGAACAATGCTACAGCAAGCAACATTGCATTTTTTGAATGCAAGGATCAAGTGAATTTGGATTAGTTGAAATGTGAAACAAAGTTGTTGGCTTTTGGCCTTGGCCCGTTGTAGCTGTTGTTTGGGTCAGATTCTATATATTCTTTTAGGCCTTGTTTAGTTCATGAAAAGAAAATTTTGGGTGTCACATTGGATATGCCGGCACATATTTGAAGTATTAAACGTAGACTAATAAAAAAATTGCATAGCTCGCCTGGAAACTACGAGACAAATTTATTAAGTTTAATTAATCTGCCATTAGCATATGTTGGTTACTGTAGCAGTTATGGCTAATCATGAACTAGTTAAGCTTAAAAGATTCGTCTCGCGATTTACAACTAAACCATACAATTAGATTTTTTTTTCTAAATTTAAAGCTGCATGCATGTGTCTAGAGATTCGATGGGATGGGTGAAAAGTTTTTGGGTGAGAAACTAAACAAAGGCCTTATTCATGAACCTTGGAATGAAAACAGTATGGATATTTTTTTGGTCATATTCGAGACCATTTAGAGGAGTTCAAATCTGTTCATATCGAGTCCGGATATTCAACATAAAAGACCTGCTCCTATAGTAGGAGCATAAAAATGACACCGCAGCAGAAGGCAACACGATAACACAGGGGAATATTCTCCCATCATCGTTT
>NC_012875.2:30587564-30662677 GCF_000003195.3 Sorghum bicolor
AAGCATGTATATAGATCCAATCTAACTAAGCCAAGTATATAACCATGATAAACTAAGAACAATATAATCTTGAATATAAACAAGTAGAGCAAAGTCATAAGCAATATATTGAAGTAGAACAAAGTCATATTCATAATATTGGAGAACAAAGATAACTAGAAGAACAATTAGAAGCACAATTAGAGAATTACCAAGAATCCTCTTGACAGATCTGGAAATCAATCGAAGATTGACTCCTTCTAGTTCTCATCCTATGTAGCTATGCTAATCTAGATGTCTAATTGATGTGGTGGCTATAATCTTGATCAGAGGCTTCTTCTCCCTTGAGGAATAATGAACTATAGTATTGAGGCTCTCTCCTCCAGGGGCCAGGGGGTCTGGTTTTATAGTCCCTTCAATTGAATATGGGCCGTTGAAAGCCCAAGTTTGGTTTTGGATAATTGATGAAACCCTAATACTAACCTCTATGCTAAGTGTGTGTAGACTTAATGAGGTTGGTACATGCCAAGTGATGGAGCAAGTGATGATCATGGTGATGAAGGTGATGACCACAAGATGATCAAGTGCTCAACTTGGAAAAGAAGAAAGAGAAAAACAAAACCCTATGGAGATCAAGGCAAAGGTATTGCTTAGGGTTTTGGTTTTGGTGATCAAGACACCATAGAGGGTGTGATCACATTTAGGATAGATAGCCGTACTATAAAGAGGGGAATTCTTTGGCTAAGCGGTTATCAAGTGCCACTAGGTGTTTTTGTTCATGTGCATGCATTTAGAACCTAGTGAGCTAACTTAACTCCTTTGAAGAAAATGATTGTGAAAATGCTAACACACGTGCACACTTGTTGGTTTACACTTGTGGTGTTGGCACACTTTGAGAAGGAGGTGGAGTTTCAAGGGTAGAGAGAGGATGGGTTCGGCGGGATTCGGCGCTTTTCGAGAAAATGAAGTGCATATTTTCTATTGCGCCGGTGGGAAATTTGGAGTAGTCGCGGGAGTGTTTCTCGCTGAGAAAACACTCACCGGACGCTGGCTCAGAGGCACCGGACGCTGTGTCTGAGCGTCCGGTGTGCAGGCTGCCTGGCCCAGTTAGGGTAAGGCACCGGACGATAGGCACCGGACGCTGGCTTGAGCGTCCGGTGGTGCGCGTCCGGTGTGCGGGCGTTTTGCGTCCCTCTCTGCGCATGGGTCCGGTGAGCACCGGACGCTAAGGGTGCGTCCGGTGGCTTGCGTCCGGTGACCCTGCGAGTTTGCGGAGCTCTCTGCGCATGAGTCCGGTGTGCACCGGACGCGTCCGGTGTTAACTTGCTCAAGCGTCCGGTGCTCTGCAGGTTACCGTTAGACTCTGACACGCGGCTGACGTTGGAGCACCGGACGCTGGTGTTGAGCGTCTGGTGCCCCTTTAAGAGCGTCCGGTGACCCCGTGTTTTGCCCAGTGAAAGAGCCAACGGCTCTATTTGTTTGAGGGGCTATAAATACGTGTTTGGCCGGCTTGGGGCTGACTCTCTTGGCATTCTTGACTACTAGACATCCTTGTGAGCCTAAGCAAACACCTCCCACTCATCTCCTTCATAGATTATACATCTTTGTGAGATTGGGAGTGATTCCAAGTGCATTTGCTTGAGTGATTGCATCTAGTGGCACTTGGGGATCGTTCTAGCTGCGGTTTTCTTGTTACTCTTGGTGGTTGCCGCCACCTAGACGGCTTGGAGCAGCGGAGGAGCTTTGGCACGAGTTGGTGATTGTTTGTGGCCATCTCCCGTGATTGTGAGAGGTTTGTGCCTACCTCGGCGGAGTGCCAAAGGCAACATTAGTGGATTGCTCGTGTCATTGAGCTACCTCACTTGTGGGTAGGTTCTTGTGGTGTGCTAGTGAGGACGAGGTTCGTGCTACACCTCTTAGCCACCGAACCACCAAGTGTTGGTCGACACAACGGGGACGTAGCGTGCCGGCAAGCACGTGAACCTCGGGAGAAAATCGTGTGTCTCCATTGTGATTGTACTTTGGATTTCTCCCGGTGATTGGACTTCATATTATTGATTGGTTCATCCCCTCTACGCGGTGGTATAAAGTTCAAACCATCTCTATTACTTTCTTGCAAACTAGAGTAGCTTACATACTTGTATAGAAACTTTAGGTAGCTCTCTAGTGTAATGTAGAGACATAGCTCTTGTGTGCCTAGTGATTATATCAACTAGAATTGTTGGATAGGTGGCTTGCAAACACCCCATTAGAGCTAGAGCAAAAAGCTTCGCTTTGTTATTTACTAACCTCTTGCTCTAGTGAGTTTGTAGAATTTTTTTAAAATAGGCTATTCACCCCCCCCTCTAGCCATATTAGGACCTTTCAGCCGTTGGATCAAACCGACATTGATTGAATGGTTATCCTTGATCCTTTAGGTCGGTGGAGATCTTTCCTGAAAGAGAGTCCTGATTGCACTCCACAGGTGGGTGGGTGCCCAGGTCAACTGGGCGGGCGCCTAGTGCCTGGCCCCGTTCGGCCTCCGCTTCCTTCCCGTGGCTTCTGGAGTCTTCTAGATGTAAGATAATTGCGCGGCATGTTGATATCTCTATGTAATCCCGACGTGTGGGCCTTTCTTCCGTATTTTATGATAACCGCCTGCAGAAATAGACAAACACCAAAACTCATAGAATTCTGTCAGATAAAACCCTAAATATGGATGTTGATTTCATTTGGATCCTTTTCTTTGTTTATTTGATAATTAAATTTGATACTTAAGGACCGTCAACAGCTACGTCGGGGGTCCACCGTAAATCATGTAGCAGTCGTGGACGGCTGGGAATCCCTCGTCTTCCTTGTCTTCCCCCTTGTCGCCGCTCCTCTCTTTCTTCTGGTCGTCCTTCTTAAGCCCCAGGCCGTCGAAGTACCTTTTCAGCATGCGGCAGTCTTCAAGCTTGTGATTCGCCCCTCCCTTATGATAAGGGCAAGGCTCTTTCAGCAGCTTGTCGAAGATGGCTCCCTCAGGGGGCCCTCGAGGCTTTTTACGTTCCACCGCGGCAACGAGATCTTCATCGTCGAGGGCCTCTCACTTGAACGGCCGTGCTTTCTTCTTCTTCTTGCTTTTCTTGGGCCCTCGTGTGGGACCTTCATCGACGTTGGCTGGCGCTATGCCTTTGCCTCCCTCGTAGCTGAAGAAAGCACCGATCGCATCCTCCCCTGCAGCATAGTTTGCCACCACGTCCATTAGCTCGTCGACGGTCTGTGGGCGATTTCGACCTAACTCCCGCACTAGATCTCGGCAGGTGGTGCCCGAGACAAAGGCTAGGATGACATCGTGGTCAGGGATGTGCGGCAGCTCGGTGCGCTGCTTCGAGAAGCGTCGAGCGTACTCTCGGAGAGTTTCTCCTGATTTCTGCTTGCACTTGCTGAGGTCCCATGAATTGCCGGGTCGTATGTAGGTTCCTTTGAAGTTGCCTTCGAACACCCTGACAAAATCAGTCCAATCATGGATCTGGTTGGCAGGGAGTTCCTCGAGCCATCTGCAGGCGGTGTCGGAGAGGAAGAGTGGCAACTATTGAATAATGGCCCGATCGTCCCCTCGAGTGCCTCCCAACTGACAGGCCAGTCGGAAATCTGCCAGCCACAGCTCTGGCTTGGTTTCGCCATTGTATTTAGCAACGCTAGTCGGTGGTCGAAACGGGCTGGGTAGCAACATGCTGCGAATCACTCTGCTGAACACATGAGGGCCCGGTGGTTCTGGGGCCATTCGGTCCTCGTCGCTGTCGTATCGTCCGCCGCGGTGGGCGCTGTAACCGCGCTCCTCTGCATCCTCGTGCCGACGGCGACGATACTCGTCGATGTCATGTCGCGCGTCGTGTCGCCGCTGATTGTCGACGGGGTGGTTTTGGACAGGCACCGTCTTCTTTCCTCGAAGTGGCGATTGCTGATGAACCGACGCCTCCCTTTTGTTTCGGACCGGCTCGTCATGCTTCTCCGAGCCTGTACCTCATCGCCGAGATGCTGAGCTGTCGGCTTGCTGAGCCGCCGTCACTTGAAGCAGAGTCTGCACCTCATCTCGAATGCGCCGTGCTTGGGAGTTCGAGGGTTCAGGCATGTTGCGTAGCAGCATGGTCGCAGCTACGACATTCTGGCCCGCTCGGGGGAAGCGGCTGACGGGTTGTTCTGGTTCCCCGTCCCGGCAATCTGTCGATACACTTCTCGGGCTCGCCTGCATGCGCCTCCGCCATGCGGGAGTGGTTGGTCCTGCTCGAGGACCCGCTCGAGCTGGGAGAGGCGCTCGCGGTCTTCATCAAGCTTGGCTTTGAGCTCTCGTAACTGCACAAGTTGCGCAGCTTTGTCTTCCTAAGGCGGAGGGTCGACCTGACCGTTGTTCCCAGGCGTCCCAGGGTCCTCTCTTGCTACAGGGGCTCAACCTCCTACGACGGCGTCTTGTGTCTCGTCTGTGGTCTCCACCTCTCCGTCGACGTTGAAGCATTCCCTCGTAGGGTCATAGCTGTCGGATTCAGAGTCGGGGTCCGGCTCGGCGGCATAGAAGCATCCACGTCTTTCCTCCAACAGCTGCTGCCTGAGCGAGGTGATCGTGTATCTCCCAGGTCCTAGGCGTCGGAGGCCTCACACCGGGAGAAATCCGGTAACCCGGATGCTTGTTGCTGTGCTCCAGCGTTGCTTGGGAGGACCATTGGTCACTCCACGTATGTCTGGGCGCTTGGACATATCGTCCTGGCGAGCGACACCGCGGCATTGTCCAGACCGAACGGTGGTGCTCTTCTTGGGGTGAATAACCCGTGCGGAAGTAGCGTTGTGGGGGACGAGAGCGCACGAGGCGCGTCGTCACCCATCGTCGTCGCGCGATCCTCGTGACGTCAGGCCGTCGTACCCGTGGCTCCAGCGCGTGGGGTTGTCGGCTCCTGCGTCACCACCCGCCTGGCACAAGATTGCGACCGTGAGGAGGCAGAGGAGTGGTGACGGCGCTGTCCACGCCTCTTCTTGGGCGGGGAGGCACGGTGGCGAGGCCGTCTTGGAGCTCTCAATCGTGCGGGTGAAATGCGAGCTACTTCCGGTCCTTTGACCGAGAGGAGTATCATGTCATAGCTGAAACCAGTAGACATGAACTCGAGGCTCCCAAGCCAAATCACCGTGGAGTGTGGAATCGGTGAAACGAAAGTGGCCATCTGGAAAGAGATGGGAAGTCGATGAAAAAACACGCAGGACCCCTACCTGGCGCGCCAACTGTCGGTGTTTTCCCCCCGGGGGGTCACACCAACGAGTAAAACTTGTGTGCGTGCTCCCTTTCCCAGATGGTGATGCAAGAAAGACACAAAGATTTATCCTGGTTTGGGCAAGAGAAGGCCCTACGTCCAGCGGGGGGGAGATGTTTCTATTATCTTACACCTAAGTGCTTGTACAGGGGTGAATACAAGTCAGTATTGTGGCTGGATGGAGATGAAATGTGATAGCTCTTCTACGTATGTCTTGTGTCCTGCCCCTACCCTTTCCTAGGCTTCCTCTTTTATAGTTCCAAGGGGAGACCTAGGTTACATGCATAGGTGACAGAGTAGGGGTCGACAGGGGCGTGGCGTGCTGACCTACTCGAGGCTTCCGTACCGGCGTGGTCTCGAGCCGTCTTGCTACCCAGTACTTGAATGATGATTACGCGTGCCACTGAATCCGGCTTCTGCGTGCCGTCCTGGGTTGGCTTACCATGGGCACGCCTGTACGTCGTGGCTGTGGTCGTGTCAGGGTGGTTGAGGTGCTGTCTTTCATCGCCCGACTCTTCTTAGGGAAGAAACACGTTCGCTCGAGGGTCCGATGCCGTGCAAAGCCTCTTTGATAGGAGCACTGACTTTGGGCGTCTCGAGGGGGTCATGACAAGACATCCCGTTCATCTCGCTGTGCCCTGCCATGCTCTGGTTCATCCGATGGACAAGGCTGCAAAAAGGGGCGATTGGACGGATGCTTGCTCCCTATCACACTTCCCGTGACTGTCGGGTTAGCTGAGAACGCGACAGGCGCATTAAATGCCCTGGTTCCCGTACCCGCGTCAGGCGGCAGGCGGCGTCCTTGCGCTCGAGGCCTGTCGATTCGTACGAGCCAGTTTCCGTATTCGACGGTTGCTATTCGGTCGAGCCCTAGTTGATTCACACGACGCTCTTTCTGTGTTCGAGGCTATGGACGTTGTTGATGGTCCTTAAGTACCAAATATAATCATCAAATAAATAAAGAAAAGAATCCAAATGCAACCAACACCCAGACTTAGGGTTTTATCTGACAGAATTCCACGAGTTTTGGTGTTTGTCTATTTCTGCAGGGGGTTATCAGGAAATATGGAGGAAAGGCCCACACGTCGGGTTTACATAGAGATATTAATGTGCCGCGCAATCTTCTGTCATCTAGAAGACTCCAGAAGCCACTGGAACGAACAGGAAGGCGAACGGGCCTGGGTGCAGGGCGCCTGCCCTCCCCCCTTGGGCGCCCGCCCTGTCCCAGAGTCCAATCAGGACTCTCTTCGGGGATTATGCTCCACCGACCTAAAGGATCAAGGATAACCATTCAATCAATGTCGGTTTGATCCGACGGCCCATATTCACTTGAAAGGACTATATAACCGGACCCCCTGGCCCCTGGAGGAGAACAAGTTCATCATAGAGTTGAGAGAAGCCCTCGAAGGATAACCTCTCCTTTAAATAGACTTAGGGCTTAGCATCCAATGTGAGTAGAATTAGATCTTCTAGTTTCTACTAGATTGAGAGAGATAGAGTGGAGGTGTAGATCGGAGGAAGCCTGGCCTGTCGGTGTCTACTCTGAGGTTGTATCTACGGGATCAAGTTCTCCTAACCTGAGGCTTCCTTCTAGGATTCTTTAGTAATTCGACTTCTAATTCTAGTAAGTTCTTGTTTTATTGTTCTTTGGTTTATGAGTTTACTTTAATCTCTTTCGGTTGAGTTTAGAGTAATCATTGCTAGCGTAAACGTGGTGTTTGGGCTAGGGTACTTATAGATATCCCCTGACCAGCTGGACTGTGGTAGTAGCGAGGAACGTGACATTTCTGAGTTACCTTTGCAGACCATATCTTGTTAGCAGGACGGGTAGGGTTTATAGGTGCGGGTCGAACATCCTTTGTGGTGTCTAGATTCCGTAAGCTTCCCCAATAGAACAGTAGATCATCCTTACCAAGGTTAGAATGAGACTACGGTTGTAGTCTTCTCTATACATCGCTCACATCGAGAAACATTCTTTATAGCCTAAAGGGTAGTAGCAATAGATTTGGTTAGTCAGATGCACCCTTTCTCCCAGTGGTAAAAATATAAATACGATACTCTAAATAACCTCCCGAGTGAAATGCTCACCGATATCTGTGTGCTTGCGGATCATTTTCTGATGGCGTTACCAAATATCAACAAGCATTTCTGGCGCCGTTGCCGGGGAGAAAGACGGTTTGCTGAGATAACTTTAAGTCTTGCTATTATCTTGTATTATACTTTTATCTTTTTATTTTTTCCATCTTTATGGATAACTCAAATTCCACACCTATTATTGAATTTTTTGCACCTTCGGAGACCAGCCATAGACCATGGGAGTCAATAAGTCCTTTCTTTGCCCCTAATTATGATCTGTGTCCGGAGTTGATTGCAATAGGTCAAATCCAACCCTTTTCTATAGCTGAGCTCCTATCTTTTAATCGAGAAGATAATGAACTTTTAGCTACACCTAGGGAATCTTTTAATCTTTCTATAAATTCTGGTTTAGACCTAGCCCTACAAAAATCATGTTTTGTCTCGATATTTTCACATTGGTCTTAATCATATACCCTTTGGTAGAGTTTTTCTTTCTTTAGCTGTTAGTAAAGCAAGGTATGTCTTCATTCGTGGACATCCTTCTTGTACTAGTCTTCATAGAAAAATCTTAGAGATAGAGAAGGAATCATCTCCCAGACAAGGAAAGGAAGTTTCAATAGCCGATTTCCAAACATTCCAATCCCATGATTCGGCTATCCAACCCATCCTTGAGCCTAATAATTTCTCCTATGCTCTTTCTCTTGAACTTCCCGATGATCCTATGAATCTCTCTAGACATCCCATTCATAAGAGTCACCAAGATCACAAGGAGGATCGAGAAGAGCAACATCAATGGCTAGAGGGCATTAAAAATCCATGTGCTATCACCATTGAATGGATGGATAAAACAAACTTGAGAGACAATCCTAGAGGAATTTTAAGCATTCATGAAGAATCATCCTTGGAGTTTGAGAATGTGAGAAACAACAATGAGCATGGAAGTTATTTCATAAATACGTCACCAAGTCTTTGCTCATATAAAACATCTCCTCAATCAATTGGTCTCTCCAACATCACCGCATTTGAGATCTCCAACCCCCTCTTTGATGAGGACATCCCAACCAAGCATGCTCCCTCTAATTCCACGCCAACCTCTACACCGACTACACCGGCACCAGCCCAAGCCATTGATGGAGCAATTACACGTAGCCGAGCCAAGAAGCTACAACAAGAGGTGAACGCGCTACTTTGTGAGAGTTCTATTAATGTTAATGAGAATATTATACTACCTAAGTGTTCTACTTTGGTTGTGCTTAGGTATACACATGAGGAGGGAGGTGACCTGGATCGCAAGGATTGGAACAACACGGTGCAGAACGGACCAGTTGAAAGAAGGGCAGATCGGACCAGTACGGTGCAGAACGGACCAGTTGAAAGAAAAGATCATAACTTTCACTTTCGAGATGCTATGAAGGCTCATGAGCACTTGTTGGAAAGCTCATCGAGTCTACTTTCCCATGAATCTAGTGGCCACTAGTTTGGATACTCCATATTGCCTGCAGACCAGAATTAGTACAGACTGCTCAGAAGGTCAACAGTCTATCATGATAGAATGTTGGTACAACTTGCCAAGTAAAACTGTACCAATCTACTGCGTTTCGTGGTGCATGGCATACGTTGCTGGAAAGCTCTTGGAGTCTAGTTTCACACCCAAGAAACGGATCATCATTTGGACTTCTCAATAAAAAGTTATGGTCAGTTTATTGGAAACTGCTCTGGAGGCCAACAGTCACGCGAAGCCACTTCGGGAATCCATTTCGAGGAGACCTTTCACATTGCCTGCCCTCAGAAACTCTATTTCGTTTTCATACCTATCTAGCAGGGCTGTTGCTAGTATAAATACCCCCTAAGACTCATTGTAATCAAAGACTTTGATAATTGAAATACAGAACCCCTTTGTTCAGCTGCGTGCTAACAAATTCAGAGAGTGATCTCTACCCCTTTGCTCTTGTGTTTTCCTTCGCGGAGATTACAGAAGCGGCCGCGTCATCGGCACCCAATCCGTGCTCCTGATCCTCGAGTTCAGGTTGCGTAGATTGGTTCTTTGAGAGTGTGGTTGGACGAATCCTTGGTTCAGGCTGCCGTATAGAGACGGTGGTTGGCTCCTTGTGCGTGTCGTCAGGTTGCACTAGTTATCCTCGCTGCTTGCAGCAAGTTATCGGCTGATCCTCAGCTAGTTATCCTACGTCGTGAAGATCGGGACAACGACCTCACCATCTGGTATCAGAGCTCAAGTTTCCACGGTAGGAATTTTACCCTTAGCTACATATATATATCTTGTTCGTCCTATCTCCCAAAAAGCCATAAAAAAATTGCATTAGCCCTTTGTTTCAATCTGTTTTTCTTGTGAGTTTGGTTAAGTTTCAGTCCATTAGAGTTTTGTTTAGTTGCTGATCATCATATCCTTTGTGTGTCCTTTGTGCCTCTTTTATATCTACAAATCCCTAAAGAAAATCTGAAACCGGTATCATCCTTCGCGTAAACTTTGATCCTATCAAGTTAGAACGCTGACGGTTGTGTCTTGTTTCAAAAAAAAAGTATGTGTAAGTGTTATATCTGCTCTTGTTCTTAGTTATAAAAAAACAAAGTATCAAAAAAAAGGAAAGTGAAAAAAAAAGAGAGTTGAGGAAGAAAAGTTGTGAAGAAAGAGTAGAAAGTTCACTCTGTTTATGTGCTCAAGTTCTGAATTTTATATCAAGTCACACAATCAGTCATTATCCATCTTTGGTGCAAAATTTTGCTTGGGTTTGATTGCAACACTTGCATCCTAGGCATACTCCTTGTTTGCATCAAATCTAAATTATCTTTGCGCGTGTGTTTGATCTATTTACATCACTCATATCTTGTGGTCAGCACTAGGCATTGAACTTCTAGTTTGGATTGTGGTTTAACTTTACAATATCAAGAATTCAGACTGCATTCCTTGTGAAATATATCCCCACCAAGCTCCACAAATAACCCACCATCATAGGAAAATATTGATCTTGGATTCTCCCAACCATCATTCTCGGTTACCACCTCGCATTGGCCGTTGTAATCTGCGGGGAACTCACATGAGCTTCGGTTGGTAAGAGAGGTGAGATTGTGAGATTCCACATATAATTCCCTATTCTACATATATTGTTGCTTTGCCTTCACTAATTTTTTACAGCAAGATGTCTGAGCATCCGGAGATTGATGATTGTGTCACCATGGCACAATTCGATGAGATAAAACAAAGCATGGAGACGCTAACAAACAATGTTCAAGCACTCATGAACCGGTTGCAAATTCATCCTCATGATAATGCAAATGACAGTCACCATGAAGATGAAGAAGAAGATGATGAACAGCCCCATTATGATGATCGTCGTCACCGAAGAAATCGTAGGCGTAATCAGCACAATGAAGAGAGGTTTGGCAAGTTAAAATTCACCATGCCCCAGTTTGAAGGAGGATCTGATCCTGAAGCATATCTTACATGGGAGTTGAAGGAGGATAAAATTTTTCGTGTGCATAATTATTCTGAGAGAAAGAAGGTTGCCATGGCTGCTCTTGAGTTCGATGGGTATGCTCTAATCTGGTGGGAGCAAATGTTGAATGAAAGAGAAGAAGCTGGTCAAGGTGATGTTCGTTCATGGGCTGAAATGAAGAGAGAATTGAGAGCAAGATTTGTCCCCAAACATTATCTCCGTGATTTATTTGACAAGCTACAGAATCTGAAGCAAGGAAGCCTCAGTGTTGATGAGTATTATAAAGAGATGGAGAAGGCGATGATTAGAGCCAATGTAATTGAAGATGAAGAGCAAACAATTGCAAGATTTATGTCAGGGCTGCATCGGAATATTCAGCGCATTGTTGAATTTCAGCAATATCGTAATCTTGTTGAATTGGTGCATCAAGCTAGCAAAGCTGAGCGGCAATTGCAGCAGGATATGAAGTCCACTAGAGGAGTATCTTTCAGCACAAAGAGTGCAGCAAGTGGAAGTAAATTTGCACCCAAAGGAAGTGGAAATAAAGGTACATTTTCTAGCTCAAACGGTGGTGCACGATCTAGCAACCTTGGTTCTTCTAGTAGCAAAGAGTTGGCTGTTCAAAATGAGAAATTCAAATCAGCAAACTCAGTGGGTTCTTCCACCAAGAGTAGTGGAATTCAGTGCTTCAAGTGTGGTGGTCGTGGTCATCTTGCAAGAGAGTGTCCAAACGCTAGAACCATCATTGTGAATGATCAAGGGGAGTATGAATCTGCTAGTGAGGAAGAACAAGAAGAAGTGAGGAATGAGAGTACAAAAGAAGGAGAGAAAAATAATTTGAGTGCCCTCCACAAATCAGTGAGTGAGAGCCACAAGCCAAACATGAGAGATGACAAAAAAAGAGAGGGAGAGAACTTCGTGATGATAGCCACCAAATCTGAAACGAGAGATATGAGGAAAAACCCAGATCAAGTACTATTTGTACTTGTGTGCAAGGACACATTGCTTTCAGCTAATGACTTAACATTTGTCCCTAGTGTTGTTGCACGTGTTTTGCAGGACTATGACGATGTTTTTCCAAAGGAAACACCTGCTGGACTTCCTCCTTTGCGCGGTATTGAACATCAAATTGATCTCATCGCTGGAGCTGCACTTCCAAACCGTCCGGCGTACCGCACCAATCCGGAAGAAACCAAGGAGATTCAAAGGCAAGTACAAGAACTTTTAGATAAAGGATATGTGCGAGAAAGTTTAAGTCCTTGTGCTGTTCCTGTGATTTTGGTGCCAAAGAAAGATGGTTCTTGGAGGATGTGTGTAGATTGTAGAGCCATAAACAACATCACCGTTCGTTATCGTCATCCTATTCCTAGGCTAGATGATATGCTTGATGAATCGAGTGGTTCTATGATGTTTTCTAAAATTGATTTGAGAAGTGGTTACCATCAAATTAGAATGAAGATTGGAGATGAATGGAAAACTGCTTTTAAAACAAAGTTTGGGCTGTATGAATGGTTAGTTATGCCTTTTGGTTTGACCAATGCCCCTAGCACGTTCATGAGATTGATGAACCATGTCTTGCGAGCATTCATTGGAAAGTTTGTTGTTGTTTACTTTGATGATATTCTAATTTACAGCAAGACATTGGAGGAACATGTTGATCATATTAAGCAAGTTTTGGATGTGCTAAGAAAAGAAAAAATATTTGCTAACCTTGAGAAGTACACATTTTGTACAGATCAGGTTGTGTTTCTTGGTTTTGTTGTTTCAGGTTCAGGAAATCAGGTTGATGAATCAAAGGTGAAAGCAATCAAGGATTGGCCAACTCCTAAAAATGTGAGTCAGGTGAGAAGTTTTCATGGACTTGCTGGTTTTTACAGGAGATTTGTGAGAGATTTCAGCACCATAGATGCTCCGTTGAATGAGTTAACAAAGAAAGGTGTTGCCTTCCAATGGGGTGAACCACAAGAGAGAGCATTCCAAGAATTGAAGAAGAGGCTATCCGAAGCCCCCTCGCTGGTAAAGAAGAACCTGAAGGAGTGGGAAGAGTGCTTGCCACATGTGGAATTCGCTTACAACAGGGCAGTACATTCTACAACTAATATGTGTCCTTTTGAAGTTGTGTATGGATTCAAATCCCTTGCTCCGATCGATTTGTTGCCTCTACCATTGCAGGAAAGGATTAACATGGAAGCATCCAAGCGTGCATCATATGTCAAGAAGATTCATGAGAAGACCAAAGAAGCAATCGAAAGAAGGTCCAAGTACTATGCTGATTGGGCAAACAAGCATCGCAAGAAGGTGATATTTGAGCCCGGAGATTTAGTGTGGGTACATCTTCGCAAAGACCGCTTTCCTGAGAAGCGTAAATCCAAGTTGATGCCACGGGGAGATGGTCCATTTAGAGTGCTGTCCAGGATCAATGATAATGCCTACAAGATTGAGCTTCCTGAAGATTATGGTGTTAGCACAACCTTCAATGTTGCTGACTTGACACCATTCTTCGGATTAGAAGAATTAGAGTCGAGGTCGACTCCTTTTCAAGAGGGGGAGGATGATGAGGACATCCCAACCAAGCATGCTCCCTCTAATTCCACGCCAACCTCTACACCGACTACACCGGCACCAGCCCAAGCCATTGATGGAGCAATTACACGTAGCCGAGCCAAGAAGCTACAACAAGAGGTGAACGCGCTACTTTGTGAGAGTTCTATTAATGTTAATGAGAATATTATACTACCTAAGTGTTCTACTTTGGTTGTGCTTAGGTATACACATGAGGAGGGAGGTGACCTGGATCGCAAGGATTGGAACAACACGGTGCAGAACGGACCAGTTGAAAGAAGGGCAGATCGGACCAGTACGGTGCAGAACGGACCAGTTGAAAGAAAAGATCATAACTTTCACTTTCGAGATGCTATGAAGGCCCATGAGCACTTGTTGGAAAGCTCATCGAGTCTACTTTCCAATGAATCTAGTGGCGACCAGTTTGGATACTCCATATTGCCTGCAGACCAGAATTAGTACAGACTGCTCAGAAGGTCAACAGTCTATCGTGATAGAATGTTGGTACAACTTGCCAAGTAAAACTATACCAATCTACAGCGTTTCGTGGTGCATGGCATACGATGCTGGAAAGCTCTTGGAGTCTAGTTTCACACCCAAGAAATGGATCATCATTTGGACTTCTCAATAAAAAGTTATGATCAGTTTATTGAAAACTGCTCTGGAGGCCAACAGTCACGCGAAGCCACTTCGGGAATCCATTTCGAGGGGACCTTTCACATTGCCTTCCCTCAGAAACTCTATTTCGTTTTCATACCTATCTAGTAGGGCTGTTGCTAGTATAAATACCCCCTAAGACTCATTGTAATCAAAGACTTTGATAATTGAAATACAGAACCCCTTTGTTCAGCTGCGTGCTAACAAATTCAGAGAGTGATCTCTACCCCTTTGCTCTTGTGTTTTTCTTCGCGGAGATTACAGAAGCGGCCGCGTCATCGGCACCCAATCCGTGCTCCTGATCCTCGAGTTCAGGTTGCGTAGGTTGGTTCTTTGAGAGTGTGGTTGGACGAATCCTTGGTTCAGGCTGCCGTATAGAGACGGTGGTTGGCTCCTTGTGCGTGTCGTCAGGTTGCACTAGTTATCCTCGTTGCTTGCAGCAAGTTATCGGCTGATCCTCAGCTAGTTATCCTACGTCGTGAAGATCGGGACAACGACCTCACCACTCTTCCTTTCTATTTATAAAAACTATAAAGGGGTGGTTATCGATGCATTTGTCTATAATAAATATTACAGATATCGTTGAGTCAATCTTGATATAGGCACGCTTAGGTCAGCGTTGGATGGGAAACCACTCCGCCGACATAAATTGATGGTTTCCCAAGGACAAGCTTAGTGTCCTAAAACAAGCACTTATCACATCATAACATGAGCTTCTAATTATTTGCAACATTGCCTTGTGTATTAAGCATATAAGGATAAATATTCCTTCGGCTATTCTTGTCACTAACCTTTCCAGGATTGGAGCAAGAAGATTGGATGAATGACAAGCACAAGGTATGTCCAACCAACCATCACACAACATTAAATTAAATTCATCCAAACTTGAATTTTGCAAAATTCAAGCTTGGGGGAGTACTTTACATAAAAACATCATTTGCCATGTTGCTATGTTGGTTGTCCTTACCTTTGAGACATGCTCAATTTGTTAAATACTAATCACACTACTTCATCTCCACTTTAGTAGATCTCTATAAATGCTCTCATGCTACCTTTATTTGCTTTAGTATATGTCTAGGCTTGGAGTAGTTTCATTTATCTCTTAATTAAGCATGGTGCTTAGTTTAGGAATGATGATCTTACTTCCAAAGGAATTTTTTTTTAAATTAAGCACGGTGCTTTGGTTAAAATGCCCTCCTAAATCAAATTAGACATGGTGTCTAGGTTGATTTTTGAGCCGATAGTATGCTATAGTAGATATGGGATATTTTGTTGGACTAACCCCTGCAGGAAAACTTTCAATCAACCTGGGAAGTCCTGAGATACAAACTCATTGGAGATAAAGGAGACACATGAAGTTTAACAATTTGCACAATAAGGACATAGCTCATTCATCATAAAGATATGATCTATGGAGGGTGCCACAAACACGATACACAACCACTAAGAAAGGAAAGCTTCCACAAGGTGATACTATACCATCACTCTTCAATTAAGGTAACATCTTGAAGTACTTGAGTATCACTTTTATAAGTTTCTCCTTGGTTATGGCGTTCACATAACATAAAGAGACAACACATGTATGAATTGTAACTCCAAATTAACCAACCCAATTAATTCAACATGTTTAGTCCTTTAATCTTTGTCCTTAGTACTACCTTCGTGATCCCACACTCCTAATCATATAAGCTAAAGTATTGCACATTCAATCTTTGGAAGATATAAACAAAACATAAATATAGATAGATTATCTTTCCATTAGGTTGAGCCATCTGATCTGACAAATGCTACACTCATGATCTAATCAACTTTGTCTTGCTCACTATGCTGAAGGTTAGAGAAGAACAAATACACTATTGGTTCTGTTGGTGATTTTCACCAACAGGGCCCATGCACTTGATCTCTACCTTGTCTCTATGAGCAGGTACACTTCAAGCAAAACCTGAAGGAGTTTTACAACTTCCAGATTCCACCAAGTGAAGGACCTGGATCTGCGAGCACAAACACACTGAGTAGGATATTGCCAACACCGCACTTCGAACTGCTGGGCAAACGAAGAACATGGGTGACTCCGTAACAAGAGGTGCAGACGTCAATGTCCACACCTAATCAAATGGTGCACCTAAAGGATGAAGACGGTGAGAAGTCTTGTCCAGAAGACTTAGAACATTGGATTCTTGCCGAAAGAGGTCAAGATTGTCGACTCAAGTCGCCCTTCCTGATCAAGAAGGACGACCCTGGTGTTCCAAGCATCGAGTGCACAATCAACGGATACTCTTTTCAGAAGACACTCTACGACACCGGATCTGACGTCAACATAATGGCCGCAGTCACTTATCAGCTCCTGCATGGAACCATGCCCCTACAACCAACATACATTGAGCTCCAGATGATTTTCAGGTCATTGACATGGGAGAAGACGAGTATGATCCACCCACCATCCTTAGAAGACCGTTCCTCAACACTATCAAAGTTATCATCTATATTGGAACCGGAGAAGTCTACATGCACTTTCCTCTGAAGAAGACGATGCAACCAGAGGAGGCAAATCATCAAGGACGGATAGGTAGACTACGATGGAGAAGTGGTAAGGTCTGAAGACATACAGCTTGAACAGAATTGTCCTGAGGAGACCGTAGCACTGAGTCAGATGTGGAAATAGAAGATAGTTATAGCCGCCATCCAGCGAATCCCAGGACGACTGAGAAAACAGAGAGTCCCGTTCGGAGGACTTAAAAACACCGAACGCCTTGCCAAGAGATAAACTTGGTAGTTATCCTTTTCCTTTCAATAGTTTGCTTAGTTAATCAGGTTCATGCTATCTTGAAAAGAAAATAAAAATGTTAAAAATAGTAAGCCCCATGTGAGTAGACTTATGGTTTAAAAACCCATAAGTACATTCACTATGGTGGCATAAAAATAAAATAAATATTTTTTCTGCTCTATAAAAATGAAAATATAAAAATAAGATTGTGATCCTACCAAAGAGAGTAACATTTATTGAGGAGGCTCAACATGATAAAGGCAAGATATTTATGCTAACACTTAACCAGTTCCACAAAGCTTTGTTGTCTATTTGAGCTCCACATAATTCAAGGATAAAAGAAGACTAGCACACGGAGGACATCCTAATCGCTGTCAGGGTGCTGTCGACATTCAAATACACCTCCGCCACCTGCTAGCTACATCAGATGAAATTACGTCAAAATCTAGCTTGGGGGAGAGCACCCCCATTTATCCAGCTAAGTGTTTCTACTCGCGTTTATACTTTACTCAAATAATAAAAAGATGCATAATCATGAAAACCCAAATAAAGATTTTGTGCTTTTATATATATATCTTTGCTTAGTTTGCTAAATAAATAAATAAATAAAGTTTGCTATGAACCCACGTGATAAACTCTCACATAGAAATGATGAATAGTTGCTCTGCCATGACTAGTTCTTAAAATTGAAATCTCTCTCAAGTTTAGGCATAACTGTTATAATTTAAACCTACTCTAAACCTAAATTTGTGGGAAGAGTACTTGATCTAAAGTCTGAGTCGTTAACGGATATGATATGGAAAGGTTGAGCTGCTATTTATCTGTTCCTAGAGATGCTAGAATTCTGGAGAATTTTATCTTTGAAAATCTTTAAAATAACACATGATGAGTTCCTGTATGATGAGAGTTTAAAATCCTACCACAGCCATATATACATGCTTATTAGACTTTGAGCCACACATTTACTTTTTACTGCTTATGAGCATTGAGTGTGGTCAAGCTGTGTATACCCTTAGGAGCTTGTCATGTGGTTAAAATCAAGATTCACTTCCACGTTCACTCACACATGCTGCTTCTACCCCAGAAGTACGCATCCACATATATCCACTCATTTCCATCTCCAGATTCACCTAAAAGTATTGTACTCCTAATCCGGGAGAGAATAGCCAAAAATATTCTCCTATTTCTGTTATTCCCTGTGAAAAAAATGCTCAAGATATCTTGGTTACTACCACTTCCTATATTATTTCAGGAGATGAGTGCTCTAAAAAAATAAAATAAATATAATACGAGGAAATAAAAAGGGGCAAGTGCCTGGAACCTCGAAGAAAATAAAAAGTGAGACGAGAGGTAAAAATGGACAAGTGTCCGACAGTAGAATTAGGGGTACAAGATACCCACCTGAGAGAAAAGAAAAAAAGGAAATATAGAGCATTTCATTCTCCTCGAAAAGCTTCAAAGTGCAAGAAAGGTATGTATCCCCTAAAAAGAGCAAAAGTAGAATTAGACTTTCACCACTGTTATCACCATCATCACCATACACCATTCATTCGCCACACATGCACATCTTGATTTGACTTATTGACTTGTTTCTCTGGATCCATGGTTTGACTATACAATAAATGTCTTGTAAGTATGTATTAGCTATCTCCCACTTATGAGCTCTAGATATCAAAACCTTATTAGAGTAGGGTGAGAGAGAAGGCAATATCACTATGCCTTATACCAAAAATACTTCATACTTTGAGAGAAGACATATACCATTACTGCCTTGGTAAGGATCCAGAAATACCACAAAAGAGAGATCTGAGAGAGTCATACAAGAAATCTCTGAGTTTTATTTGAAAATCTACAAAAAAAAAACTCCAGAGCTATAGTTAATCAAAGAACAAGAGACATGGCGCTTAACTTGACCGTTCTATCTTTTAACTGCACAAGATACAAGTGACGGTTACAAGCCCCATGGTGAAAGGTAAAATGAGTAAGTTTTAAGTCTTAACAGTTTACTCTAACTCAAAGATGAGATCTTACTTTTAAGGCATGAAACCACTGCAGAAACTCTTCAGTCCATCCTTGCTCAGGGACGAGCAAGAGGTAAGCTTGGGGGAGTTGTTGACGGTCCTTAAGTACCAAATATAATCATCAAATAAATAAAGAAAAGGATCCAAATGCAACCAACACGCAGACTTAGGGTTTTATCTGACAGAATTCCACGAGTTTTGGTGTTTGTCTATTTCTGCAGGGGGTTATCAGGAAATATGGAGGAAAGGCCCACATGTTAGGTTTACATAGAGATATTAACGTGCCGTGCAATTTTGTGTCATCTAGAAGACTCCAGAAGCCACAAGAACGAACGGGAAGGCGAATGGGCCCAGGGGCAGGGCGCTCGCCCTCCCCCCTTGGGCGCCCGCCCTGTCCTAGAGTAAAATCAGGACTCTCTTTGGGGATTACGCTCCACCAACCTAAAGGATCAAGGATAACCGTTCAAACAATGTCGGTTTGATCCGACGGCCCATATTCACTTGAAAGGACTATATAACCAGACCCCCTGGCCCCTGGAGGAGAACAATTTCATCATAGAGTTGAGAGGAGCCCTTGAAGGATAACCTCTCCTCTAAATAGACTTAGGGCTTAGCATCCAATGTGAGTAGAATTAGATCTTCTAGTTTCTACTACATTGAGAGAGATAGAAAGGAGGTGTAGATCGGAGGAAGCTCGGCCTGTCGGTGTCTACTCTGAGGTTATACCTGCGGGATCAAGTTCTCCTAACCCGAGGCTTGCTCCTAGGATTCTTCAGTAATTCAACTTCTAATTCTAGTAAGTTCTTGTTTTATTGTTCTTTGGTTTATGAGTTTACTTTAATCTCTTCCGGTTGAGTTTAGAGTAATCATTGCTAGCGTAAACGTGGTGTTTGGGCTAGGGTACTCATAGATATCCCCTGACTAGCCGGACCGTGGTAGTAGTGAGGAACGTGACATTTTCGAGTTACCTTTGCAGACCATATCTTGTTAGCAGGACGGGTAGGGTTTATAGGTGCGGGTCGAACATCCTTTGTGGTGTCTAGATTCCGTAAGCTTCCCCAATAGAACAGTAGATCATCCTTACCAAGGTTAGAACGAGACTACGGTTGCAATATTCTCTATACATCGCTCACATCGAGAAACATTCTTTGTAGCCTAAAGGGTAGTAGCAATAGATTTGGTTAGTCAGATGCACCCTTTCTCCCAGTGGTAAAAATATAAATACAATACTCTGCATAACATCCCGGGTGAAATGCTCACCAATATCCGTGCGCTTGCGGATCATTTTCTGATGGCGTTACCAAATATCAACAGACGTCGTCTTTGACAATTTTACATGCGATCGGGGGGCGTCGAGTCGGGGGCCTCGATTTATGTACGGGTGCTCTCGTTATGTGCGTCGGTTAGGGTACCCCTTTCTGATACCCTCGACATTTAGCAATCCCTTCCTAGTGGTAAAAATATAAATAACGATACCTGGAATACTTCCCGGTTAAAATGCTACATTGGTATTAATTTGTGCGCTTGCAGATCTCATTTATTATTTATTTAGAAGAGCAATTGCATATTTCAATACCGCATCTCTCATGTCATGCTAGGGATGACAACTTGGCTTAAGTGGTATGAGGGATAGGTTTGGCATTTTTGGCGCCGTTATCAGAATTAGAAAACTATGTCTACTTTTGGTAGTGACGTTAAGAATGCCCAACAGGCATCAAGACGACGATTCCTTCTGGGGCCCCCTGCTTCTCTCCTTGCGGCTACCACGTGAGCAGAAGAGTGTCTTACCTCACGATCGGTCTCATCTTCCTTCACCAGGGGTTTCGATGATCTGACATCAATCTCCCCCTGTAAAGAAAGAGCCAAGTGTCAGGGAAACTAGATGAGGAAAACAATGCTCGAGATACCATAACTCGAGGTTCGATAGGCTCGAGATACTTACCAGATCGAGGTAGCCGTCCTCAGGCTAGATAGGGAATGTGTTTACGTCCTCTGCCTAGAAGGCGCTCGATATAGCAGCCCTGACCCTTGCCACAACCTCCTCGTCAGGGAGCACCTCCCTCGACATCCGGCGTGCCTAGAGGTCCCGGGACGTAGCGCGTGGGCCCATCTCATCCATCCTCAGCGGACGGGACATTAACGGGAGCACCCATTGATCATGAACCGCCGAGAGGACGATAGCCGCCGTCAGCCCTTCCACACACAGGCGCTTCAGGGCATCGAGGAGGGGGTGCAGTCGAGATTGGCGGTCGTTGACCATGCCGTAGTTCTAGTGCGCCAGGCGTGACATGATGAGCCGCCCGGTGTACAAAGGGAGGAGACCGTCGTCGTTGCGCACGTAGAACCACTTTGAGTCAAACTGGGCGTGGTTTGACGTCAGCCCAGTAGCGATGTACTCGCGTGGCTCCTCCGAGCGTCTGGACTTCTACACCAGATTGAGGTAACCCGCCCGCACGGGTTTCTTCACGCCGGTGGTTCTACCGGGGGCCTGGAATAGCTCGCCCCAGAAGAGGTGGAGCCAGAGCTCCCAGTGAGGCATCACGCCTAGATAGCCCTCGCACACCATGGCAAAAATCACCATGTTGGAGATGGTGTTGGGGGACAGGTGTTGAAGCTCGACCCCATAGTGATGGAGGAGCGCCCTCATGAAGCGGCTCGAGGGAGATCCAAACCAATGGCGATGAAACTTGATGAAGTTGACCGCGTAGCCTTCAGGCAGGTTCGGTTCCCGGTGCTCCGCTGGCGACACAATCTAGTCGGGCCGTGTCGAGGAAGTAACAGGGCGGAGAGGCCCCTCACCCACCAGATCGCATAACGGCGCTCCATCACGATCGACGGGCGCCAGTCATCGGCAACAATCAATGTCATAGGCATGGTAGCTGAGACGAGCTTGACAGTGAAGGGGACCGGGCAAAGCTTTGTGCTCGGCTTTGTTCTCTCTCTCTCTGTCTCTCTCTCTAGGCTTTGTTTTCCTTTTGCGTGCAGGAAAGTGGAAAAGGAAGGAATGAAGATGACAGCGGAAAGCGAAAGATGGACCAACAGGGCGGATCCCTCAAATATATAGATGGACCACAATGGGCAGATCCGCCAATCTTAGTGACTTCCTACTTTCAATGCGCTGCCTAATCGACCCAAGATTCTAGCGACAGGACATTTGTAGTTTCTGCACCCGAGGTTGCAAAGGCTCTCTCCTAAAAAGGCGCACCCAACAGGCAGGAAGGCAAACCACCACGATGCATCCTTTCACCACAAGGTAAGCTAGGCTCCGTCCATCTTTACAACCTCGAGAGAGCATAGACTGGCCCTCAGTCGGGGTTCGACAGTCGCTCTTGAGTACCCGAGTCAGGGATGCCCAGAGGGGGGCCAACACGAGGCAAGGCTCGAGATCATATCATCGAGACCCCACTAGGAGTATCCAAGGCTGAGACTAGTAGGAAGGTGAGGAATCCCCACAGAGGGAGGCATTGAGCTGCTGGGCCCTATCGAATGGAACTGGTATCCACGCCCGCACAAGTCTAGCATCAATGAGAGCGCCCCAGGGCTGACTACCAACCACCATCGAACGGGGCATGGGTTCTCACTTGGACTTCCCGATATCAGCTCACAGAGAATGTCGATGCTTGCCCAATCAATGGTAGCGTCACAGAGAACTATTGGAGCTGTGAGCGTATAAATCTTGGGGGTTTTGTCAGATCTGACATCCCTCGACAAAAGAGGGTCGAAAGCGGTCAAACCCGATTACAAAAATACTTGCCAAGAAAGAAGAAACTAATAAAGCCCTCGAAGGAGTCTACCGACTCCTCCAAGGCCTCGGGGGCTACCCCCGCGTGGGTCGCTCGCGCGCCCCCACAGAAATCTGATCACTAATAAACCCCTTCTCGACCACCAGTGCTTGAGCAGGGTCCCGGGGCTACTGTCGAGTATATCAATAAGGGGTACCCAAACAAATATCCCCGAAAATGAACAAAAGGCCAACCCCAGAGCAAGTCTCGACGCCCCCAACAAAGCACATGCTGATCGACACCATAACTCGACCTACAATATGTATGCTGATCAACCCTGGTCTCGATGATGGAAACAGGGTCGAGCAAATGCTTGAGACTCAAGGCCAAATGAACCTCGATTACAGAAACAAGTCGAGCAAATCAACCTACCTCGAGCGCAGAGGCGCGCTCCTGCGCCTGTTGTGGGTATGGTTCCTAGAGCATTTAATGCGACTGATAAGCTCCCACCTAACCCTACGGGCACAGCAACCGTGATGATGGATCGTGTGCGCATCAAATCCCACTTTCCATCAGCTTTATCCTAGAATTCGGAGAAAGGTACACGCTGGTACTATTGCAACTAGCGTGGTGTCCCGTCAGAAGGCCCCTCGAGACATAATGGTCGGCACTTCCATGTACGGATGCTGCCTAAACTGCCAGACCCTCGAGCCCACATGCTCCTTTCCATAGAAGGGTTGAACAATGGAAGTCAGGGCTCAAACCACTCCCGACATGACGACTGCAAAGACATACAGGTGTGCGTATATATGGACCAATACCAAGTGATGTATAGGGGGTCAGCCTAGGAAATGCACGTCCATCATCGCCAAGTACGCCACAACAAGACCGGTCGAGGCCACGCCAGTACGGAAGCCTCAAGTTGACCCGCGCCATACCCCTATCAAGGCCTACTCTAGCACCTACACCCTGTAACCTTGTGCCTCCCCTTGATCTATGAAAGGGGGCGCCAAGGCCGAAACGAGGACAACACGATACATAGAACATCACACTTGCATACACCATTCCTTGCCATCCTAGCTTCACACAGTTAGGACTTAGAACCCCCGATTCAATCGCTCTTGTATTCATCCCTATACAAGCACTTTCATGCAAGATAATACAAACTCTCCCCCCTGCTGGACGTAGGGCCTCCTTTTGCCCGAACTAGGATAAATCTCTGTGTTCATCTTGCATCACCCTCCGGAATGGAAGACACGCACACAAATTCACTCGTTGGTGCTACCCCCGGGGTTAAAACACCGACACCCACCTTCTTACATGTGCTCTCTCCAGCTCCCCCCTCAAGTAATCATTCAAATTGGCAGATACAGGAAGCATTGTCTTTGGAATGGAGGAGTTATTAATAGAAAAGGAACTTGCTTGGCAGCCTGGGAATCTGCATGCCACTCCAAAAAAGATGGTGGCTTGGGTATCATTGACCTGGAGGCACAAAACTCAGCACTTTTGATCAAGCACCTTGACAGATTCTACAATAATGCAGACATACCTTGGGTTAGTCTTTCTTGGAATAAATTATATGCAAACACCCACATCCCACCACATGCTAGAAGCCCTGTTGGCTCATTTTGGTGGAAAGATCTGCTGAAACTATTTAGAGGCTTTGCAAGATGTATACCAAAAAAGGGCAACTCTATCATGTTATGGGAGGATCTCTGGAAGGACAGTCCTTTGAGTGAAGTTTTCCCACAACTTTTCTCTTTTGCCAGAAAGTCAAAATGTTCCATCAATTTTTTTCTCGATAAAGAACTAAATGTCGTCCTCTTCCTCCCCCTCACTGTGCAAGCCTCTGCACAGCTTGTGGAACTACAAAATTTGATTCAGTAAAGGCAAATGTCAACTAGCCTTGAAGATCAATGGACATATAGCGAGGGTGAATTTGATTCAGGAAAGGCAAATGTCAACTAACCTTGAAGATCAGGAAAAGCATACAGTGTGATTGTTGGGACACAACAGGCATCACCACTCTTCAATTGGTTATAATCAGCTAGAAACCTTGGGAAGCAGAAGCTTCTTTTGGTTACTACTCATCTCATGAGTGTGCAGTCTACTTTGGTGCTACTCATCTGATTTCTAGTATTGAGTGTGCAGTTTATTTTGGTGCTAATCACTACTACAGATATGATTTAACCATTTGTAGAAGCGGTGAGCGCCCAGCCACCCCTACAAATCTAAAAATGGGATTTGTAGAGGCAGTTGCAAATCGTCTGCCATGAATCATAAATATGGGCTGAAAATAGCAAAAACGAATTTTAAACCAGTGGAGACCACACATCGCGAGTCGCATAAACACGTGGCCTCAATCTTGGCGCATTCCACCCCTAACCACTCCACCCAAACAACACTTATGCCAAAGTAGGGTATTGGTCCTCATTGTATCTTTATCTGATTTTAAAACTAGTATCTGGGACCCTAAATGAATTCTAATAAAAAAGTTATCAACTACAAAATCTCATAGCTTTTCGAGATCTATAACTTTTGCTTTGATTGTTTCTCCATTCAAGATTGTTTGAAAAATTTAAATTTTAAATATGATAAATTCATGCGTATTATTCACGCATAGATGATTTCAAATAAAAAAATTTCGACTACTATCATAACTTTTTGAGAGCTATAACTTTTGTTTCGATCATTTCTTCATCTGAGGTCGTTTGAAATTTTGAATTTACTATGCAGCTCATATTTTTAGAGATGACTAGAAATATTTTTTTTATTTTTAGAGACGGGCCACTGCTTCTACACTACTACAGAACAGGCCTTCGATCACTTGCCCAAAATGAACAATAATCTCAGCCCAATCAGCGTCCGGGACAAAAACATCTTTACTCCCAGTTGGTGAGACCAACCGGGACTAAAAGCCCCCTGCCCAACGGCTATGGTGTCAGAGATCGGTAGAAGGGACCTTTAGTCCCGGTTGTTGTTACCAACCGGGACTAAAGCCCAGCCTTTAGTCCCGGTCGGTAACACCAACCGGGATTAAAAGCTGTTGTCCCGGTCTTTCTCACCGGCTGGAACTAAATATTGGACTTTAGTCCCGGTTAGTAATGGGAACCGGGATTAAATGTCCTTCTCTATATTTGAACTTTTCTTCTTTCCCTGGTCGAGCCCGATCCTCACTCTTTTGCTGTGTTCTTCATTTGCTTGTTCTTGCATCTCCGGCTATTGATTCATTTCATCATTTCTACGCCATTATCGAGGTCACTAGCTTCATCTTTTCAATATTTAGCAGCGGCATATGTCATTTTCTAGTGTTATGTATGTTGTTTTTTATTATATAGTTTGGTTAAGAGATCACTAGCTTCATCTTCTCAACATCGACGCGTTGTTTAGAGAAATAGTGATACTATGGTTTTTTATTTTAATTAGTTTTGAAAAAAATTAAAAACTTATAATACTATAATTTGCAATTTGTGATCGAGTTAATTATAACTAGTCTCGGTTTTATGTATTTTTAAAAATAGAGAACTGTTATGTCTTTTTAATTTTGCTTATTTAGAAAAATTAGAAATAGAGAATTTTAGGTTATTTGTTAGTTTAATTTCTATATAAAAAATTAGAAACTTATAATACTTTAATTTGCAATTTATGACAAGGTTAATTAGTTAATTATAACTAGTATGCATACCGCATTTCATGATTAGTTAGAAAAATAGAGAACTTTTGTGCTTTTTTAATTTTGCTTGTTTAGAAAAATTAGAAATATAGAATTTTAGGCTTTTTGTACTTTCATTTCTATATAAAAAATTAGAAACTTATATTTCTTTAATTTGCAATTTATGACAAGGTTAATTAGTTAATTATAACTAGTATGCATGCCGCATTTCATGATTAGTTAGAAAAATAGAGAACTTTTATTTCTTTTTAATTTTGCTTGTTTAGAAAAAATAGAAATAGAGAATTTTAGGTTATTTGTTACTTTAATTTTTGTATAAAAATTAGAAACTTATAATACTTTACGTTGTAATGCAGACAATGACACGTCATTGGATGTACAATGCCGATCGCTGCTCCAAAGATTTCATTGATGGTGTGCATTATTTCTTAAGAGTGGCCGAGGAACACAAGCGGGATGGATTCATATGTTGCCCATGTGCCTTGTGTCAGAATTTGAAGGAATATTCTAGCTCTAGAAATATTCACTCACATTTGTTGAAGTTGGGTTTTATGCCAAACTATATTTGTTGGACCAAGCATGGAGAAACTAGGATAATGATGGAAGAAGGTGGAGAAGAACAGTTGGAGTCTGACGATATTATTGCTCAATACGGTGACTTCATTGATACAGCAATGGGAGAAGCTGAAGATGAGGCAGGTGCAGAAGGCGCACCAATTGAAGATGATGCTCTTGGTGATGTCATTCGTGAGGCACAGAAAGACTGCAAAAGTAAAAAAGAGAAGACAAAGTTTGACCACATGTTAGAAGATCACAAGAAATTACTATACCCATCTGCCCAGGATGGGCAAAAAAAATTTGGTATAACACTGGAGTTGTTAAAATAGAAGGCACAGAATGGCGATAAGGCATTTGGACAATTCCTGAAGATCCAAAAAAACATGGTTCCGAAGCCTATGAACTGCCCATTACTATGTACAAAGAAAAACAGGTCGTTTGTCCTTTGGGATTAGAAATCAAGAAGATACATGTATGTCCTAACGACTGCATCATATATCGTGGCAAGGACTATGAGAATTTAGATGAATGCCCCGTATGTAAAGCATAACGGTATAAGATCAGGTGAGATTACCCCTGGCGATGTTGAGGGGGAAGAACATCCCAGAAAGAAAAATCTCTACAAAGGTTATGTGGTATGCTCCTATAATGCCATGTCTGAAACGTCTTTTTAGAAATAAGGACCATGCAAAATTGTTGCGGTGGCACAAAGAAGACCGTACGGTAGACAACATGTTGAGACACCCTGCTGATGGGTCCCAGTGGAGAGCAATAGACAGGGAATTTCCAGAATTTGCAAAAGACGCAAGAAACTTAAGGTTCACTTTAACTACGAACGGTATGAACCCTTTTGGTGAGCAGAGCAGTAGTCATAGCACTTGGCTTGTTACACTATGTATCTATAATCTTCCTCTATGGTTATGCATGAAGCAAAAGTTCATTATGATGCCGGTGCTCATTCAAGGCTCGAAGCAACCGGGCAATGACATTGATGTCTATCTAAAGCCATTAATTGAAGAACTCCTACTTTTATGGAGCGAAACAAGTGTTCTTGTGTGGGATGAGTATAAACAGGAACACTTCAACCTATGAGCACTGTTGTTTGTGACAATCAATGATTGGCCAGCTCTAAGTAATCTTTCAGACAAACAAGGGATATATTGCATGCACACATTGTTTTGATGACCTTGATAGTATATATTTGAAAAAATGTAGAAAGGTCGTGTACTTTGGGTATCATCAATTTCTTTCTATGAATCACCCAGTTAGAAAGAAAGGCAAGCATTTTAAAGGTAAGGCAGACCTCCGATGCAAGCCTCGCAACAGAACTGGAGAAGATGTATTTGAGATGGTTAAGGATGTGAAAGTAGTTTTTGGTAAGGGACAAGGCAGCCAACCAGTTCCAAAAGATGCAGCGGGTCATGCACCCATGTGGAAGAAGTCAATATTTTGGGAGCTACCCTATTGGCAAGTCCTAGAGGTCTGGAATGCGATCGACGTCACGCACCTAATAAAGAATATTTGTGTGAACCTTCTAGGATTCATGGGTGTGTATGGGAAGCCTAAGGATTCACTTGAAACACGACAAGACTTGCAATGCATGGAAGAATGAGACAACCTACATCCAGATAAGACAGATGATGGACGCCAATATTTAAGACCTTCTAGCTAAACTCTTAGCAATGAAGATAAAGAAATCATGTTGGAATGCTTAAGCAACATCAAGGTCATTTCTAAACTTAAAGTCGCATGACTGCCATGTGCTTATGACGCAATTGCTTCCAGTTGCATTAAGAGGAATTCTACCTCAACACGTACGTCTGGCCACCGTAAAGCTATGTGCATTCCTCAATTCAATTTCTTAGAAGGCAATCAATTAACTGGAACTAGCTGCTCTACAGAATGATGTGGTCCAATGTCTTGTCAGCTTTGAGTTAGTGTTCCCTCCATCCTTCTTTGATATCATGACACACCTCCTAGTTCATCTGGTCAATGAGATCAATATTCTTGGTCCTGTGTTCCTACATAATATGTTTCCCTTCGAGAGGTTTATGGGAGTCCTAAAGAAATATGTTCACTAGCGTGCTCGGCCACAAGGAAGCATCACAGAGGGCTATGGGACAGAGGAGGTCATTGAGTTTTGTGTTGAATTCATTCCTAAACTTTACCCAATTGGTGTTCCTAAATCGTGACATGTGGGGAAACTGAGTGGAAAGGGAACACTAGGAATGAAAACATACATCAGTACTGGGGATGATTCTTTCAATAAAGCACACTACACGGTTCTTCAAAACTCATCCGTGGTGGAGCCGTATGTCACGAAACACAAGGACTTCCTACGATCCCAATTCCCAGAGAAGAATGAAGCTTGGTTTATGCGTCCGCACATGGACACTTTTAGTGATTGGTTACAAATAGAATGTCAGGGTAATGACCAGATTGATGAGCAATTGTATTTGTTGGCTAGGCAACCATCATGGCACATCCTCACGTACAAAGAGTACGAGATAAATGGAATATATTTTACACCCTGGCCCAAGATAAAAAAAGCACGAACCAAAATAGTGGGGTTCGTGTAGACGCCACAGACCCAAATGGAAACAGACAAACATATTATGGCCGCATAGAGGAGATCTGGGAATTAGACTACACACCTAATTTTAAAGTCCCTTTGTTCCGGTGCCAATGGGTGAAGGTTACCGGAGGTGAGGTAACAGTTGACAAAGACTATGGAATGACAACAGTGGACCTCAACAATGTTGGTTACAAAGATGAACCATTCGTCCTTGCTGCTGATGTGAATCAGGTGTTCTATGTAAAAGACATGTCTACAAAACAGAAGAGAGGGAAAAATGACAACAAATCAACGAATGAGCCAAAACACCATATAGTTCACTCAAGGAAAAGAAACATTGTGGGAATTAAGGACAAGTCAGATATTTCAGAAGATTATGAAAGGGATGACCGAATCACGCCTTTCAATGCGACCAAAGATCCAAGCATCCTGATAAATGCTGAGAACACTCTATGGTTGCGTCAAGATCATGACCAGGGAACATACGTCAAAAAGAAGATCACTATTGTGTCCGCCTAATAAATATATTGCATTAGAGTATGTGTATGTGACAATTGTAACTTAAGATGTTTATATTAGTTTTTCTTATTTTATATCATTTCAAATAATAAAATGACTTGTGGGAGAAAAATTTTCCTACTTCAAGATATTAAAATTAAGTAATACATTTTTGCATTAACAAAATACTAACTATTTTTTATATTTAAGTTTGCTATTATAAGAGATGGAAAGATTTTAAGTTCCCAAATTTATTATGTAAGCAATTAGACAAAAAGAAATGTAACTGTTATTTTTAACAAATTAATACAAATTCTTTTATTTACTATTCAATTAACAAAATTAATCTAATTATTGTAAGCATAAATAATTAAGAAATATAAAAGAAATCTTTAAAAAATAATCCAATTTAATGGTGAATATCACGTATATCACGATTTTGGAGATAAATGATGATAAATGAACAAAATTTATGTTCAAATAATGAACAAACAAATTTTCTATCAAAAAACACCTACTTTAAGATATTAAAATTAAGTAATACATTTTTGCATTAATAAAATAATAATTATTTTTTATATTTATGTTTGCTATTATAAGAGATGTAAAGATTTTATGTTCCCAAATTTATTATGTAAGCAATTAGAAAAAAAGAAATGCAACTATTATTTTTTAACAAATTAATACCTATTATTTTACTTACTATGCAATTAACAAAATTAATCTAATTATTGTAAGCATAAATGAATAAATAAGAAATAGAAAAGAAATCTTTAAAATATAATCTGATTTAATGGTGAATATCATGTATATCACGATTTTGGAGATAAATAATGATAAATGAACAAAATTTATGTTTAAATAATGCACAAACAAATTTTCTGTCAAAACCACCTACTTTAAGATATTAAAATTAAGTAATACATTTTTGCATTAACAAAATACTAATTATTTTTTAAATTTAAGTCTACTATTATAAGAGATGGAAAGATTTTATGTTCCTAAATTTATTATGTAAACAATTAGAGAAAAATAAATAGAACTATTATTTTTTAACAAATTAATATCTATTATTTTATTTACTATGCAATTAATAAAAATAATCTAATTATTGTAAGCATAAATAAATAAGAAAGGGCAAAATATGTTTAGTCCCAGTCTGCAACACCAACCGGGACTAAAGGTGGTCTTTAGTCCTGGTTGGTGCTACGAAACTGGGACTAAAGGTCCCCGTGGCTATTTAAGCGAATAGTCTTCTTCCTCCTCCAGATCGACATTGCCCTAACCCGCCGCCGCTCCCCGCTGCCTCCACATCTTCCCGGAGCCGCCGCTGCCTCCTTCTCTGGTGCAGGGACTAGCGCAGACGAGCGCCACCACCGCCTTCTTGCCAGCCGGACGTTGTCGCGCCACCTCCTCGTCATCCACGAGCCGTCGTCGTCGCGCCGCCGTGCCGCCTTCGAGCTTCTCCGACGCCACCCCGGCTGCGCGCACCCTCATCAGAGCGCCCCCGTGGCCGCCTCCTCGCCCTCGTCAGAGCGCCCCCGGCCGTCTCCTCCCCTCCGGCCACAGAACGCCGCGCCGCTGTCGTCGAGGGTGAGCACACAGAGAAAAACTTGATTATTGATGATGTTTTTTTATGTTTGTTCAAAGAACGAAGGTGGCGACATTGTGTTGTATGTTTGTTCAAAGATCCGCAGGCTATGTGTTCTTGTTTAAAAAACTAGCACTTGAAAGATTTTTTACTATTTGTTTTTGTTCTCCCATAATGTGGTGATATGTTGTACGAATGTGGTGATCTGCAGGCTATTTTTCTATACTGTATGAATGACATATGAATGACATGATATGTTGTATGAATTAAAAATCATTTTAGTTAATTTTATTTGAATTAAAACTATGAATCTGTTTCTAGACGTATGATAAAAATCTCGTTCCCAATGCCTGCCTACGAGAAGTACACGTTTCTAGATTGTTCTACATCTACACTTGTCGTACTCCGATCGACGAAACACACGTGCTCGCGAAACGTACACGTTTCTAGATTGTTCTAATGCACAGTGAACTCGATTGTATTATTTCTTACGAGCTACCGCAATCTCAAATTGTAAATCATTCCATGAACCTTGTAGAGTCAAAGTATCTCAAATTTAAACAAATTTATATGATAGAATAATAACATTTACAATATCCACTAAGTATCATTAGGTTTTTCATTAAATTATAAGTCACTTCAAGAATTTTGGAGAGTTAAAATATCTCAAGTTTAACCAAATGACTTACAATTTGAGATGGAGGAAGTAGTTGTACTAGCCTATTAAAAAAAGAAGGTACTACAATATATCAGAGCATATGTAGGTGAAGAAAAGGTATCATATTTGAATAAGCGTAGTAAAGAAACTATATTCACAAAGATTTCTTTTAAAAAGTTATATAAAAAGCTTAGGTTCTATTGCTGATTTACTACTCTCTTAGTCTCAGTTTTTAAAAATCAAACAATTTAAAATTTTTATGACATTTCTATAAAAGATATAAGTATTATTAGATTAATTATAGATATATTTTTATACTATAAATTTACTTGAGACATAAATGCTAATAACTTGGTTGAATTTGAATTAGTTTCATCGGCACAAATCACATAATTGCATTCTTTTATGGACGAAGAGAGTATATTATATTATATATTTATAATATATTCCCAAAATTGATATACATAAAGTCTTTTGCCAAAAATGATAAAGCCTTTTCCCCTTTGTGGGAATCCACTCCACTGCGAACTGTATAAAAATTGGAATTTATTCCGTTGCAAACCTTATTGTGTATAGATAGCACAAGTTACTCCACACAACCACACGCTAATCTTTGACCATTACTTTAATATAGGTAGCACAAGTTACTTTAATTTATGTTGATAGCATCCAATTTGCAGAAATGGCCAATCCGAATGACAACATAGATGATGCAATAAGGGACCAAATCAACAGCGGCGCCAATCTAGATCCCCAAGGCGAAGATGATGGGAGTCAGCACTTTGCTGATTATGAAGAACTTGTGAGAGACAATCCTGATGAGGTCTATCTACAATCTAGTATATATGTATATACATGAAATTTAAAACGAATAGCGTTTGTATTAATATATTTATACTTGTTTGCGCAGCCCTCTAGATCGGCGACAACTTATGAGAACAGTAGAAAAGTGCGCAGCCCGAAGAAGCCGTTGGAGGGTCGGTACATTTTGTCATAATTCGATGAGGGTACAAGAAAAGTACTTGGGACAAATTCTAAAAAATTTGTTGCGCACTATGGGTACCTTGTAAGGGACAGGATCCCGATCAGTGCTCGTGAATGGAGGCAACGGAAAGATAACCCTAATATTAGTTTTGTCTCAGATTGTGACAAGGAATTGATTTGGCTAGATGTCCTTCAACATTTCGCGCTCGATACACAATATGAAGCTTTGAAGGAGAAGGTTAAAATCTGGGCTATGCAGAAGATGGCCAAACAATTTTAGGCTTGGAAGAAGAAACTGTACAAGACTTTTGTTGCACATGACTGGACACCAAATTTCACCAACAAGGCCTACGTCAAGTTGAGGCGTTTTTGGGATGAGTTCGTAGAGTTTATGAACTTAGAAGAGGGTCAGGCACGGATGATCAAGAATCAGGAAAATGCTAAACAAAAGCAATACCACCATCACTTGGGTTCAGGTGGCTACAGGACTGCTATTCCTAAGTGGCAAAAGCTGGAATAGGAGATTCTTGACGGGGGGATCAAACTAGAATCACTGTACTGGCCTGAGCGTGCCAAGTATTGGTTCTTCGGTCACGGGGGAACCGTGGACCTAGAGACCGGAAAGGTAGTCTATGGTGAAAAGCTCCACAGAGTGGGACAGAGAATAGCCTATGCCCGAGGATTAGTTGAAAGTGACACCTGGTAGCCAAATTGGGAGAAGGATGAGCTGACATACACCTTGGAGACTGCTGAACACGGTGGGCGAACAAGAAGGAAGAGGAAGCAGAGCGGTTGCGTAGGTTGGAGGCAATGGTGATGGAGTTACGCGAAGCGGCTCGTGAAGCGATAGCGCGAGAGAAAGCGCTTGAATAGAGTATGAACGAGGAGATCAAAAGGCAAGTGCAGATGGCAGTAAGTTCTATACAAAGGCAAACTGCATTAGAGCCTGGAGTCAACATTAGCCACCCCCCGTTCAGTTGAAATGCAGTTGCACTTCCATAGAGATGCCAACTATTCAAGACGACGTGGGGCTGCACTTTCCATTGGATGACATCACTGAACCTCTCACAACATGTGAGCTACATATTCCATAGGTGACTGCCACAGTCATGGTTGCTGTCGGTGTTGTAACTCCTGTCGACCCTAAGAAGACACCAAAAATCCATGGGGCGATAGTTCCACCTAGATGTGCTAGTGTCTCGGTGGATAGAGTTGTCAAAGGCTTTAGTAATGTGCAGCTTGAGATAGAAGGAGGTGATGGAGAGAAGACTCTAGGACAAGCAGAGAAGACTTTCATTAGTTGGCGCAAGCACTACATCATTATTCCTAAGGCATCACCTAGTAGTCTACCACCACCTCCTCGTCATGAACCTAGTCCTAGGTGTGGATGAAAATTGACGATACATTTGTTCACTAACTTCATTTTGCATTCTCTTAGTTAGCGGTTTACTCATATACCTCTTTAGTTTCACACGTGGTCACCAACATGTCATAGTGCTGCGGGTGATGACGAGGGAGTGCAAGACACGGCTGCATCGCCTCGGTCTCCAACGCTGCCACCTCGGGCTCCAACTCCACCACCTCGGGATCCAACGCCACCACCTCGGGCTCCAACGCCACCACCTCAGGCTCCAACACCACCTCCTCGGGCTCCAACCCCCCACCGGCCGCCCCATCGCCTCCACACGTGGATCTAGCACGAAAACCGGTGGACCCACCCTTAAAGATGAGGTCGGCACACAATCAAATGTGTCAGCCGCCCTGCCATGAAAAAAGAAAGCCTCCGAAAAGAAACAACCTATCATTCCTAAGAAGCTGTCCTATGAGAAGACTGATGCAGAACTAGATGCTTCGGTAAAGTCAAATGTGGATAGTTTCTTCAAGAAACTTAAGGCTGAAACTGAAGCCAAGCGAAACCCTGAGAAGCCATACCTCTTACTACGGCCACAAGATCTACGGCAAAGGGTTGAGGCTCAACAAAAAAGAGGCATCAAGCTCAAAAAGAATCATCATCTTTATCGGACTATGATCGCACCCTAAGGAAATCCATAGAAGAAGAGAAGAAGAAAGAGAAAAGAGCACGCAAGGGTGTAGCACAGCTTGGGGGAACAATCAAACCAATCAGTGCCCCTGCTAGTAATTGGAAATGAATATGGTTCAAACATCGATGTGCTAGACCAGTAGATACCGGCAGATTTCAAATTTGATGAGCTTGAAACTTTTTTGTGAAAACTGGTCATAGCTTAGCCCAAATGATAGCGGGGGCACCAATTGAAAGTGCTCCAAAAATTGATCATTGGCAGAAGGAATATACATATGGCGAGAGTCTATACAACCCTACGGCCCTCAACAAACTTGGAATGCAAATATACATGCTAAACAAATTGTACATCACAGTGTGTGTCAGAAAAGCATATGACTATCTCTGCGTCCAAATTAGAAACTATCATTAATTCCATAGTGATGATATTTTTATATTCAATTTACTGAGCTACACCAACTATGCCACATGGACGCTCTTGATAAATCTCTAATCAGTTGCTTCTCTTTGTAAGTGATTCTTTCTTTCAATAATGTCACTGTAACTTATCATGTATATGTATAACTAATTACAGAAACCCGCTATACATATGGAGAAACATGATGAGGGACCATAGAATTAAAAATGACAAGGAGACTGGATTTGTGGATCCATATATTGTATTCGAAGACCTGAAGACCCCGTATGTCTTATGGAGAACTCAAACGGAGAGAAATCTATGGAGGTTCTTGATCAACCAAAAGGACAAAAGATATATACTCTTTCCCTATAACTTTAAGTAAGTGTTGTTATTGTGTGTACATTCTATTTAACTAATTAATCAGATCAGTATGGAGATATATAATTATTTTGCCTACATGCACACAAATGCAGCTTTCATTGGATACTAATTGTCATTGATCTCTGTCAATATCAATTGGTAATCTATGACTCGTTGAGAAAACCACAGGAAGATTACCAAGAAATTATAGATGTTATCTAAGGGTAACTCTGATCTCTAAATATTAGATTCTGCTCTTTTAACTCAGTAATAGATAATTAATAATGATCGTTTTATTGCTAGGGTTTGGGCTAGGTTCGTGCAGAAACACCGTCCAGATTTGAAAGCGCCACTTTTAAAGCCTATCTTACTTCAGTGGGTTCTACGGCAGACACCGGGCAACAATTTGTGTGGCTACTATGTGTGCGAGCTTATGACGGTCTATGTCAAAAGAGCTAATTTTGAGCACCTAAAAGTATGTAACATGTATATATAATAAGTTTATTTCATTTATTTGTTGCTATTTAATAAATCCTATTCATACTTCTAACTTTTTTCTTTAATGTCTATTGAAGGAGATGTGGTTGAAGGAGCAGGTGTTGGATGCGGTGCGCCTAAAAGGAATTCAAGAGACAATCGTAGAATTTCTTAACGACCAAGTCCCAAATCCCGGTGGCGAGTGCTAGTTTAACCCTGAGGAGCCAATGAAACCAAATCATGATGATCATTTGTACGATGCTTGAGTGGCGGAGATAAATTTTGTTGTAAATAATTCATCCGTGATGCATATGTGTAAATATTATATTATGGACCTATAGATACATATATAATATATATAGTGTTTCATAGTATATTTATATGTAATGCTTTATATTATATAAATTATAGGTGCATGTTTCCATAAACTAGCAACAAACAATACGCATTCAAAAATAATAATAACATAATTGTAAACCCTAAATGGAAAACCAAAAGGAAAGAAAAGGAAGAAAGAAAAAACTCTTTAGTCCCGGTTGGTAACACCAATCGGGACTAAAAGTGGAGGCCAGGTGGCACACCGTGGTGCATCTTTTAGTCCCGGTTGCTTTTACCAACCGGAACTTGACCTTTAGTCCCGGCTCACAGAACTGGGACTAAAGGTGGTACATTTAGTCCCGAAACCTTAGCCTCGGTTTCGTAGCCAGGACTAAAGGCCCTTACGGCCCGGGGCAAAGCCGTTCCCTGTACTATTGCTAGCAACCTCTAAATATGCCCTTATTTTATACATGTGGCTCTATTTGGGCCCTCACTTGGCCTTCAAAATGAGTGGCCTCTATAAATCGATTTCTAAATGTGGCTACTATTTTTAGACACCACTATGGCTCTAAAAATAGGGACATTTTTAGATGTAGCTAGAAGCAATAGCCACTTTTAGAATTTAATTTTTAGAGACGGTTCGTTTTGGAGGCCACTATAGAGATGACTTTGATTCGCCTCTGTTGACACCGTTTTTGGACACGTACCCAGGGACCAGTAAAGTATAGATCGGCAGGTGGAGCAACGGTAACTAGTCTGCAGAAAAGTTGCCGATGAGGTTAGTTGCCGATGAAGAGACGATTGAATGTGGCTAAGTCCTGAGGTGGTGACGTTTTTTTACCGATGATCAATATCAGTGTTTGCTGATGGCCATAATAGGAAGACTGCCGGTGACTCTGAGGGAAAGTGTGGAGGTTGCAAATTGATCAGTGGCAGTGTCCCGGTCGGTTACAAGGGGGTAGTTTTATGTTTTCCTTAGTTATTTAAAATTCGTTTTGTGTACAGATTCTGTTTAATTTGGAATTTGAGTCCTTCGTCATATTTTCCTTTTTACTACGAGTTCTTAGGAATTCGTCGACTTAAGCTCGGTGTATTCTCGAGTTCCGCGTGAATACCTCTTGGCCGTGACATCCGGGCGCATCGCTGTTGTCGGGACCAAAGTATTCGAGTTATCACCTTTGCCGGTAGTAAGGTCAAATCGGCTGGCACGCCTTAACATTTGAATCGGGTATTAGCCCTTTGTGTTTGCAGATCAGCTTTTGCACCAACACATCTTTTGGCATGCCCGGTGGGACAGATTCAAGATCAAGATCAACATGGCGAATACCGAGTTCGATCTGGAGAACGTCATCCCCGTGACGGAAGCCAATCTCAGAGATGAGTAGAAGCAAGCTATTGCAAAAGCCATGGATGACTACAAGCAGCAATGTTTGAAGTCCTTCAGTATCAACAGGAGCGGCGAAGTAATCCAGAAAGAAGCACTGCCGGCACCTCGGCAGGTTACTTTTGAAGCCAATCCTGGTAAATTTCAAGATATGGTTGATAATGCTATTAACTGTGCCTTGATCAATCAAGCTGGAGTGCTGTCCAACACGGTTTTCAATGCCGTGGCTAGAACTTTCAAAGAAGGACAATTGCCACCAAATTATGTGGGCCCTATCTATCATCAGCCGGGATCACCAGTGGTCACAGCTCTATTGGCTACAATAGCCGTTGTAAGTGCAGAGGTTACTTCTCCTCGAAGCACATTAGGGCTCACTAATGTGCAAACTACGCCGATGACGACCAATCCATCAACCTCAGATGAGCAAATCAAGCTTGCTACAGATCTACTCGCATCGGCAATGTCAGGATCTGTTCCTCCTAACTGGTGGGGTTATGGTATGCCCCTAGAGATGATGTTGAAGACGCCCGGCACGTCTCAAACGGCTGACATGAGAGGCAAGGCTCCTATGGCATCGGCACCTCCAAATCTGCCGATGAATCAGAGTCCCCAGTATCCTACAACTACTACTACAAGACCTTACACTGGGAATTCTCAAGTTCCAACGTTCCAGATGCCTAACGCATTGGCAGATTCAATGCCGATGCAACAGAGGTTTATGACTTAGCTAGGGTATGTCAATTCAATGATGATGCCCAACCTTCAGCCATCGGCAGGGTTCATGCCGATGAATGCTAACAGTGGATGGACAGGGCAATTAGTCTTTCCACAGATGCCTCAACAGAATCATCAGGCTCTAGGGTTTCAACAAGGCCAGGTCCAGTCTGGATTCTAGAATCAAGGGTTGGGCAACCAGCCGATGAATCTTGGTCAACAGTTCGGTGGTCAGACGATCAACCCCATGTTCCATGCAGATCGTGCGCCTCAGCAACACATGGAAGTATATCAGCATGCGCTAGATCCACAACCACCCCATCGGCAAGATGCCGATGCTTATTGGGCCGATAAGATAGCCGAAGTGATGAGGGACCAATTTGGGATAAAACCCAAAGTCAACACTTACTCTTATCGGACACCATATCCTCCTGCTTATGATTTAATTCCACTTCTAAATCGGTACAAGGTACCAGATTTTACTAAGTTTTCTAGACAGGATGATACATCGACTATGGAGCATGTCAACAGGTTCATCATTCAATGTGGGGAAGCTGCTAATAGAGACGAATTAAGGGTTCGATTGTTCTCGTCATCGTTGTCTGGATCGGCATTTACTTGGTTTATATCGTTACCTCCTAACTCAGTGATTACTTGGGCCGATTTGGAGAAGCAATTCCACAAATACTTCTTTTCTAGAGTCCATGAGAAGAAGATTACCGATTTGGTCAGATTGAAACAACGCAATGATGAATCGGTTTAAAGCTTTGTGCAGAGGTTGCGAGAAGTTCCACAAATACTTCTTTTCTGGTTCTGGACGATCGGCAGATAGCCAATTTAGCTTTTCAGGGTTTGTTGCCACATATCAGAGACAAGTACGCTTCTCAAGAGATCAAAAGTCTGAGTCACTTGGTGCAGAGGATTTCCGACCAAGATATTAAACCCTTTGAACCTAAGAGAGCTTGGAATAAAAAGGTGTCATTTGTCAATGAAGCAGCAAGCTCGGATTCTGATGAAGAGCCAGTCATCGGCTTGGTAGAGTGGGTGAAAAATAAGAAGCCAATGTCTTGTCCTTTTGGGCATAAAGAGCCAGAGAAGTTCGCATTTGATATCACCAAAGCCGATAGGATATTTGACTTTCTACTTCAAGAAGTTCAGATCAAATTGTCACCCAATCATGTAATTCCATCGGCTGAAGAATTGAAGAAGATGAAATACTGCAAGTGGCACAATGCAACCTCTCACAGCACCAATGAGTGCAAGGTTTTGAGACAACAGCTGCAATCGACTATAGAATCTAGGAGAATTAAGTTTTATAGTTCTAAAGCGCAGAAGCCGATGAAGATTGATCAACACCCTTTTCCAACAAACATGTTGGATGCTAAGGGAAGGACCAAGGTCTTGACGTCGGAAGCAGCTGAAAGAAGTGCATCGGTCGATCCTCAACATCAGATTACTGCTGCCGATGCCAAAGGAAAAGGCTTGATCCAAGAAGGAACTAACTCGGGAAGGTCTCCCCGATCTGGTATTGTGATAACTCATAGAAGGCCTCGGGAGACCTGGCAGCAACGGGGGGATCGGTATCGGCGCCAGCAAGAAGACTATCATCGGGAAGAAGAAAGACGCCGGCAGGAGTGGAATCGGCACAGAGATCATTGGAACTGCCCGTTCTTTATCCATTGCTGGGAACAGAACATCAAATTACCCACTGTTAGAGATTGCCCTGAGTGCAATGTTATGATCGGTATGACAGATCCGATCGGCGCTATCACGATGGTGATCGGTGATTTAATGGGCCGATTAGGGGGAGAGCGTCAGTTCATGATCGGCTGGGGGGCAGACTCAGTGTACACGATAGGCTTGGTGATCGTGTTGAATATTTTCCCAGGAACCAGGAAGAGCTTGAAGAGATGGCTAATGCACGAGTCCCAATGAGTTCATATTTTGTAGAGACGCTAATACTTATCGGATGGAGTCAAGGGAAGGTCGTCGCCCATCGGCAAGGCAGTCACAACTTCCCCCAGGTGTCCAGAGGGGATGACTAGGACACAGAAAAGGAGGCTGCAGCGCAAAAGACGAGAAGAGCTAAGCAAGGACGAGAACTCTGGCCAGTCTGGGGATCAACAACAACTGGATCCTAAGGGGAAAGGGCCATCGGTAGATGTTAACATGGTATTTATGTTGCCGATGGAGTTCCTTGCGCCATCCAGTGATGATGAGGAGTTGGAGTTCTCCGACCAGATAACTCAGTTGGCTCTGGATCCGATGACAGCTATCTTTGAAAAGCCTGCCGACAATGAAAGGCAGCATCTTAAAGCTCTGTTTGTCAAAGGAAGAGTTGATGGTTAGCCAATGACCAGGATATTAATTGATGGTGGGGCTGCTATCAACATCATGTCGTATGCAGTCTATCAGAAGCTTGGAAAAGGGGATCAAGATTTGACCAAGACTGATATGATGCTAAAATACTTTGAGGGAAATGTGTCTCCTGTTAAGGGGGCAATCTGCGTTGAGTTGACCATCGGCAGCAAAACCTTGCCGACAACCTTCTTTGTGATCAGTGGAAAAGGTGCTTATAATTTGCTGCTAGGGAGAGATTGGATTCATGCCAATTGTTGCATCCCATCTACAATACACCAGTGCTTGGTTCAGTGGGTAGGTGACAAGATTGAGATTGTCCTGGGGGATTCTTCTTATGTCATTGCATCGGCAGAAGCAGACACCTATGAAAGGACTAGGTGTATCTCGGGAGAAATTTGGGAGAAGGATTTCCTCAAAGTTGCTGATTATGAAATTCCACCGATCCAAGCAGTCAGTTCTGATGAGGAGTTTTAATGGATAGGTTCGCCGATGATGAAAAATTAGGCCAGGGGTTCACATCGGCCGATAATTTGGTAGAGGTAGATATAGGTAGTGGTGATAAGCCTACACCTACTTTTATTAGTGCTAAGTTAAATTCTGAGTGTAAGCAGCAGTTAACCGATTTGTTAAAGAAATATAAAGATTGCTTTGCTTGGGATTATACTGAGATGCCTGGTTTAGACCGATCGATTGTTGAACATCGGTTACCCATCAAGTCTGGATTTCGGCCACATCAACAGCCAGCGTGCCGATGTAATCCTAATATTCTTCCTGATATTAAGGCTGAAATAACCAAACTTATCGAAGCTAAATTTATTCGGCAGTGTCGGTATGCCGAGTGGATTTCCAATGTTGTTCCAGTTTACAAGAAAAATGGGAAGCTTCGGGTTTGCAATGATTTCAGGAATCTTAATAAAGCTACACCGATGGATGGCTACCCAATACCAGTTGTCGATCTACTAGTTGATGCTGCGGCTGGGCATCGGATCATAAGCTTTATGGATGGCAATGCAGGGTATAATCAAATATTCATGGCTGAAGAGGATATTCCAAAGACTGTATTTAGATATCCTGGTCATGTTGGGTTGTTTGAATGGATAGTCATGACCTTTGGTTTGAAAAATGCTGGTGCTACTTATGAGAGGGCTATGAATTTTATCTTTCATGAGTTCATCGGCAAGCTGGTGCAAATTTATATTGATGATGTGGTGGTTAAGTCTGGAGATTTCACAAAGCATCTTGCCGATTTACGAAAAGTATTGGAATGCATAAGGAAACATGGTTTAAAGATGAATCCCAATAAGTGTGCCTTTGGTGTATCGGCAGAGCAGTTTCTTGGTTTCATGGTGCATCAGAGAGGAATTGAAATTAGTAGACGATCTATTGATGCTATCAACAGAATTGTTGCCCCTACTAACAAGACTGAGCTTCAATCCTTGATTGGCAAGGTAAATTTTATCAGACGGTTTATATCTAATTTGTCTGGTAAAATTCGTGCTTTCAATCCTTTACTTAAATTGAAAGCCGATCAAGAGTTCATCTGGGGGAGAGAGCAACAGTTGGCTCTAGATGAAATCAAGAATTATTTGGTAAATCCTCCGGTTCTGATTCCACCTCAGCAAGAAAAGCCCTTCACATTATATTTGTCTACCGATGGGATGGTCATCGGTTCGGCTTTAATTCAAAAATTTGAAGGGAAGGAACGTGTGATTTATTATTTAAGCAGGAGATTGATCGATGCTGAGACCAGGTATTCGGCTATTGAAAAATTATGTTTATGCCTATATTTCTCCTGCATTAAGTTGAGACACTATTTACTATCGCCCGAATGCACTATTGTATGCAAAGATGATGTGGTCCGGTATATGCTATCTATGCCGATTATGAGTGGCAGGATCGGTAAGTGGATTTTGGCGCTGTCGGAATTCGATCTGCGTTACGAATCGGCTAAAGCGGTTAAAGGACAGATTATGGCCGATTTTGTGACTCAACATCGCGGTGCAGTGGAAACTTTGGAAATTGTGCCTTGGACGCTCTTCTTTGATGGATCCACGTGTGACCGGGGGGCAGGAATCAGCATAGTGTTAGTTTCCCCTCGGGGAAGGAAGTATGAGTTTTCTTTGCCGATTGTTGCCACATCGACAAATAATCAAGCTAAGTATCAAGCTTTAATTAAGGGGTTGGAATTGTTAAAAGAAGTTCGTGCTGACACTGTTGAAATCTTCGGAGATTCTATGCTAGTTATAAATCAATTAGCTGGAAGTTATGAATGCCGAAGTGAGGTTTTAATAACGTATTATGAAAGGAGTATGCAACTATTAAAGGAATTCAAAGATTTCTGATTAGAGCATGTTCCTCGATTGCATAATGAAGAGGCCAATCGGTTGGCTCAGCATGCCTCGGGATATCAGCCTATATTAAACACAATATCGGCAATCAGTGCCGATGATTGGAAAAAAGAAATCATTGATTATTTAAAGGATCCATCCAATAAAGTTGAGAGACATGTTCGGTTTCAAGCCACCAAGTATGTGCTCCTCGAAGATGAGTTATATTATCGAACAGTCGATGGAGTCCTTCTCAAATGCTTAGGTGATGGTGAAGCTAAAAGTTTGAGGGGAGAAATCCATGAAGGAGTGTGTGGAGCACATCAATCGGCTTTTAAGATGAAGTGGATGATTAGGAGAAATGGGTATTATTGGCCAACTATACTGGAGGATTGTTTTAAATATTTCAAAGGGTGTCAACGGTGTCAGAAATTTGGCAATATTCAAAGTGCACCCGCATCGGCCATGAATCCCATTATCAAACCCTGGCCGTTCTGGGGATGGGCTATTGATTTGATCGGCTGTTGGGTATTCTTAACATCGTTACCAAAAGTAGACTAAGTTCTCTAAATCTAGTAACAGTGCCAAAAATGCCAAACCTATCCCTCACACCACTTAAGCCAAGTTGTCATCCCCAGCATGATATAAGAGACGCGGTATTGAAATATGCAATTGCTCTTCTAAATAAATAATGAATGGGATCTGCAAGCGCACAGATTAATACCGATGCAGCATTTTAACCGGGAAGTATTCCAGGTATCGTTATTTATATTTTTACCACTGGGAAGGGATTAGCAATCATCACTATTGATTACAGAATAGAATATGAGATTGAGTATCTATCATTGCATGTATAATTGAGAACATTTATCTAACTCTTTCATACAGGGATAAGTGTCACATAAAAGATATATGAAATAATGAATAGTGACAAACATAATTAATCTGATCTAGCCACATGATAAATATGATAAGCACCTCAATTAGATACTCTAGAAAGTCATTAGCATGATATTAGAACGAACTACAAGAATATTCCCTAAGTTATTCTCAACTATATAGTCTAGCATATCATAGCTAGTGCAAGCATACTTAGCAATCATTGTGAGACAAGACTACGCCCATGCATAGTGATATAGCAAGGTAAATGAGAAACATAGCAATCACTCCCCTGTAATAATGTTGCTCTGCCAGCCCAATACACGAGAGGGGGACTATATAAGAATCAATGAAGCTGTCACTATCACGAACTACCCCACGATCTGGCATATTGGGTACAATCGCAGATAAATACGATATAAGCACCACGCCTACACAATATCTATCATTTACCCATGGATCCGATGGATAAATGCTATACGATCCTAAGCATGTATATAGATCCAATCTAACTAAGCCAAGTACATAACTATGATAAACTAAGAACAATATAATCTTGAATGTAAGCAAGTAGAGCAAAGTCATAAGCAATATATTGAAGTAGAACAAAGTCATATTCATAATACTGAAGAACAAAGATAATTAGAAAGCAATTAGAAGCACAATTAGAGAATTACCAAGAATCCTCTTGACAGATCCGGAAACCAACCGAAGATTGACTCCTTTTAGTTCTAATCCTATGTAGCTATGCTAATCTAGATGTCTAATTGATGTGGTGGCTCTAATCTTGATCAGAGGCTTCTTCTCCCATGAGGAACAATGAATTAGGGTTGAGAGGCTCTCTCCTCCAGGTGCCAGGGGGTCTGGTTTTATAGTCCCTTCAAGTGAATATGGGCCGTTGGATCAAACCGACATAGATTGTATGGTTTAGATTCATCCTTTAGGTCGGTGGAGATCTCCCACGAAGCAGAGTCCTGATTGGACTCTAGAGGTGGGCGGGCGCCCAGGGGAACAGGGCGGGCACCCTGCCTCCGGCTCCGTTTCGCCTCCGCTTCGGTCTCGTGGCTTCTGGAGTCTTCTAGATGTAAGATAATTGCGCGGCACGTTAATATCTCTATGTAATCCCGACGTGTGGGCCTTTCTTCCGTATTTCCTGATAACCCCCTGCAGAAATAGACAAACACCAAAACTCGTGGAATTATGTCAGATAAAACCCTAAGTCTAGATGTTGATTTCATTTGGATCCTTTTCTTTATTTATTTGATAATTAAATTTGATACTTAAGGACCGTCAACATCGGCCATTTTTATCCACCATCTAGCAAAGGGCATAAGTTTATCTTGGTTGCTACCGATTATTTCACCAAGCGGGTTGAAGCTATTCCTTTGAAGAAAGTCACATCGGCCAACATGATTGATTTCGTGAAAGAGCATATTATTTACCGATTTGGTATTCCTCAAGCAATTACTACCGATTAGGGTACCATGTTTACATCAGGGGAGTTTGATGAGTTTGCAATCGGTATGATAATTAAGGTGTTGAATTCTTCTCCTTATTATGCTCAAGCTAATGGGCAGGCCGAGGCATCTAAAAATGAATTATCAAACTTATTAAACGGATAATTGAAGAAAATCCTAGTAAGTGGCATACGTTGTTGAATGATGCTTTATGGTCATATCGAATGGCTTGTCATGGGTCGACCAAAGTTTCACCTTATCAATTGGTATATGGACATGATGCAGTGCTGCCCTGGGAAATTAAGACTGGATCTAGGTGACTATCTTTTCAAAATCAATTGGCTGGCGATGACTATGCTACTTTGATAAAAGATGAGTTGGATGACTTAGCAGAGCATCGGTTAAGGGCTTTGATAAGTATAGAAGAAAATAAGAAGAGAGTTGCCAGATGGTATGATAAAAAGGTAAAGGTTAAGGAGTTTGCTGATGGAGACTTAGTGTGGAAACTAATCTTACCGATCGGGACTAAAAGTTCAAGATTTGGGAAGTGGTCTCCCAATTGGGAGGGTCCTTTTCGGATAAATCGATCCGCTCCTGGCAATGCTTACATCTTGGAAACTCTCAAAGGAGTTGAGTTTCCCAGAGCGTTGAATGGCAAATATCTAAAGAAATATTACCCGAGCATATGGGTCGATGCATAAAGGGTTTTAGTGCCGATAACACTCCTATCGGCTGGATTGAAATGTGCCTGGGACTAAGTATGATGTTTTAAGAGATGCCGATAACAGTCCTATCGGCTAGATCAAAATATCAGGAGTGTGTAAAAGAAAAGAGCAAAATATGCTGCCGATGAAGAGTTCACACGTTTAATAGAGCCTGGATCGTTGATATGGCGCGCAGATGGATCTGATCGGCTTCTTCTATCTCCTTCATGTCATCATCGGCAGAGCCCTCCACTGGTTTCAGTTTCTTCTTCATCTGCAGTGCCTGGCGGTCCTTGATGTTTTGCTCCTCTTCAAGAGTCTTGATTGCTTCAGGCAGTTGGATTTCTTCTTGTTGGGCTTGGGACAGAGCTTCTTCTACTTGTTTGGGTTCTTCCAACAGGGCTTCTCTCTGTGCTGATAGATCAGAGATCTTTTGCTTCAGCACGTCTCGTGAGGATTTCAAAATGCCGATGCTCTTATGCTTTTTATCGGCAAGGAGCTTTACTTTCATCATATCTTCTGAGAGCTGGGCGTGAGTAGCTCTATCAGCAAGGCGCTGAGCGGCCTTCTGATACTGAAGCTGCCGACTCTCCAAGTGAGCAGCCTTGAAGAGGATCTCTTCGGCATCGGCAGGAATTTGGCCTCTGAGAGCATTGAACAAGGCCTTAGCTGGATCGGAGTCATCAATCAATTGGGCCGTATCTTGATGAAGGAGGGCCCACAAATCTTCCAACTTTGTTCTAATCTCTGCCGATGAGATTCCAACCGCTCGAGAAGAACTTGCTTTCTCGCCTTCATCTTCAGAGATATCGATGGCAAAGGAGAACAAGCTGTTAGGAGAGTCCTGTTCCTGAAAAGGGAAGACAGAATAAGTTATTCTATGATCAAGTACTGATAACAATAAAAATAGAGATCGGGTAACTTACTTGTTTCAGAGCTATTTCTCGCCTTTGACTAGACGAGGTCGATGGAACCACAGGCTGATCGGTTGGAGTTGCTGATGAAACTATGTCAGCTGAAAGATTGACAGAAGTGATTAGTAAAGTGGAAAAATAGGTTCATCGGCAATAGATGGAAAGTATGTTACCTTGAGGGGGTGCAGTACTTGTCTGAATCGAGGAGACTACCGATGCTATGATTAGACTTGTTGGATCGGCGATCTGCTCGTGTACATCAGCCGATGTTTCTTCTGGCTGGAGTTCTTCCGTTTGAGGTTCTTCTTGTGGCTGAGGAGGAGATGGTACTTGTTGTGTCTGAGCTTTTGGAGAAGAAGGGGATGATTCTACTGGGATCAGAGACCTTGGGGGAGGAGGAGGCATTGCTATTCTCTGGCGCTTCGCTTGTGATCTGGTACTCTTGGAAGCTTTTCTCTTCGGTTGACTGGACTGGAGGTCATCGGCAGTCGTACTTCTGGTCTTTGCCGATGTACCGGTGTGCTCATACAACAATGAAAAGTTTATGAGTACAATTGTAATAGGTATAAAAATAGAATCGGTATGAGTTAAAGAATTCGAAAATTTACCTTGAAGGATTGTGCTAAGGCAGTGGCAGCTACCGATGGGGATGTCTTCGTCCGCTTGGTAGTAACCTTTTTGAGACGCACACCCCGATGCATTATAGCGGCCAAGGTTGCAGCGTTGTTGCCGATCAAAGAGATCGGGCCCGATGGAAGGAGTTCAATCGGCCTACCACTCCTGCTGACTAATGGTGGTGTATCATCGACCTGTATATGACAAAGAAAGTAAGCTGCCGATAGAAAATGAAAGTGAAAGGATTGAAGCATCGGTGTTAAAATACTTACAGTATTATCAGGGACTTTGTACTTGGGGTCGATCATGCCACGATATGTGAGAGCCGATTTGCAGAACAGGTGTTCGTTCCACTCTTCCCACCACTGTTTGTATGCCTGAGTGATGAAGAGAGCTGGAATCCAAGCCGATAGATCGACATCTGTATCGGCGTTTGGTAGAAGTTGAGCCACCCTAATCCATTCCAGATTGCTAGTGATGGTCTCTCTCGGTTTTATCACATCGGCGTAGCAAAGTGCAATCGGCAGTTGGCCGAAAGCCAGTTGGCGAGCTAGTGCCGATGGGTTATAAAACTCATAGGTCAGATTGGAGGCTTTCCCACTACCAAAGAAGTTCACTGGTATGGCTCTTGGGGTGATAATTGCCATCATCACGTCACAGTCCTTGTTGAGAGCATCATTGAAAGGGTGGAAAGTCAAGGGGAATCTGGTGTCTGGATCTTCATAGGGCATCCATGCCCGTTGTTCTCTGGTCAGGCCCTCGTACAGAGTTTGAAAGAATCGGCTAACCTGGTCCTCGTTGCCACCAGTGCTAGGTAAGACTATGGCCGCTTTGCCAAAGTTCAAGGTAGAGCGAGTTGTCGATTCTTCTTCATCCAGTTCATAATCTTCGGCTATGTCCCTGGGGAAGCGCTATGCAAAGAGGTCGAATTCAAGGCGCTTGTGCATATGGAGATTAAGCCACTGTTGATGAACCACCAAGGACCCCCTAAGTTGCCGATGGGTTGGCCGAGCAGAAGTTTCCTGGCTACTTGGTGGAGGAGGTGATAAGCTGAGCCGAGCAAGTATCGGCCAAGAGGAAATCAGCCGCCATCGGCTAGTCTTTGTGCTGCCGATAAGTAAATAAAAGTTGGTCCTGCCGATCGGCCACACAATACAAATTTATCTAGCCACATGTTCAGAAAAGTGGTCTGTTCCTTTGCATTGACTGGACCTGTTCTTCGGTACTTCTGAATGTACCCTGACCAACCGCCAATAGCACGAGTTTCCACCTTAGCACTGGGTTTGGTGTCGAACAGGTGGGTGTTATCGGCAGTGGATATATCTAAGTCGGTGAGCATAAGTACATCGGCAAGTGTAGGAGAAGCAGGGTCATGGCCAAACACAAAAGCATTGAGTGTATCTGACCAAAACTATGAAGCAGCTATCAGCAGTGACTCATTCCTCTCCATATCGGCAAGGAATAACCTAATACACTGGTCCAATTTTTGCTCACCCTATTGAACCTCATTTGAATGACTGACTCTCAAGAACCAATCCTTCCATCCCTTGGTAGGACTGGGCCATGAACGGAAGGCATCCTTCCATAGATCTAGGGAGAAATTTTCAGCTCTAAAAGGAACTCTGTTTGTCTCTGCGTTTATCAGATCGGTGGGATCTGGGTTTCCTAGCGGGCCAAGACATTGGAGGTGAGGTTGATCGGTAGGAATAATGATCTTATCGGCCAGATCCTAAAGGTTTGTGGGGATATATAAAAAAGAAGAAAAAAAAAGTATTCAGTAAAAGAAATCGCGGATGAACGGGAGTACGGTAAAGGTGCAGAAAAGAAGGGTAGTGAACTGACCTCAGACACGGTGAAGTTGATGGCCATTTTCTTGCGAGAAGAAGATCGAAGACTTGGGAGATTGGTGAAGAAGGCCTTCGCTGAAGTTCTTGGAGCTCTCGGGTGGTGCCGCTGCCGCGAAAGTGGATTTTGGGCTGTAGAATGACAAGATGGAGAAGGAGTACCCGAGAAGGAAGTATTTATAGGACAAAACGGGCAGGGGCAAATGTGACTTATCTCTTTGCCGCATCCGTGAAATCCGAGGGTGTTCAGGTAGATATGGTAACTGTTTGCGCGGTAATCAAGGGATTGTGTAGGTGATTTGACAGCAAGCGGTCACGATTTTTGAGATATTTCACTGTGCGGGATCTCTTGGTCGGTCCATCGGCAGCTCCCTATAACGGTAATATTGCCGATGGGCGCATAAAGTGGAAAGATCCAGTTCGGGAGGTTGAGGAATTTGAGGAATCTGCAGGAGAATCGGGCCAAGGTTGTTCAGATTTAACGGTCGGTTACCAAATTGGGAGAATTAATTGCGGAAAGGCATCATTACTGTAGAGAATTTCGGAGCATTAATGATTTTATACTCCGAAATTGGGGGGCATGTGTTGACACCGTTTTTGGACACGTACCCAGGGACCAGTAAAGTATAGATCGGCAGGTGGAGCAACGGTAACTAGTCTGCAGAAAAGTTGCCGATGAGGTTAGTTGCCGATGAAGAGACGAATGAATGTGGCTAAGTCCTGAGGTGGTGACGTGTTTTTACCGATGATCAATATCAGTGTTTGATGATGGCCATAATAGGAAGACTGCCGGTGACTCTGAAGGAAAGCGTCGAGGTTGCCGATTGATCTGTGGCAGTGTCCCGGTCGGTTACAAGGGGGTAGTTTTATATTTTCCTTAGTTATTTAAAATTTGTTTTGTATAATGGATTCTGTTTAATTTGGAATTTGAGTCCTAGTCGTGTCTGATTGTAGCTCTTTGAGCAGGGTATAAATGTAGACCCTGGGGCCTTGTAATGAAGAGAGATCAATCAATCAAACACAAGTTGTTATTCATATTCCAGCATCTACTTTTTCGACGACTTCGTCATATTTTCCTTTTTACTACGAGTTCTTAGGAATTCGTCGACTTAAGCTCGGCGTATTCTCGAGTTCCGCGTGAATACCTCTTGGCCGTTACATCTGGGCGCATCGCTGTTGTCGGGACCAAAGTATTCGAGTTATCACCTTTGCCGATAGTAAGGTCAAATCGGCTGGCACGCCTTAACGTTTGAATCGGGTATTAGCCCTTTGTGTTTGCAGATCAGCTTTTGCACCAACAGCCTCTATAGTAAAATGCCTTCTATCTCTGAAAAACCATTTTTTGTAGTAGTGAATCTTATTTATAGGAGTGCTAGAAAACAGCCTATAGTGTCACGGTTTAGTATATATGGAGGCAGAATACAATTCTAAGTCTGGCAATTTAGTGAGTGCTGTAGAATATAGTCCAGTCTGTTGGGTGGTGTAGGACATAGCAAGATTTGTTAGGATCCTATTGACGCCGGATTGATTCCAAATCCCAAATCACTAGGGCTTTGGACGCCTAGGCGACTAGGCCGCTATGGACTGAAGAACACAGGGAGGATGTCACAGCTTTGTGGGGATGAACAAGTGGTTTACAAGCAAACCACCAATGGTAACCAACGTAGCAAAGAAACCATCGAAGCTCTCACCCGAGAGGGGCCCCGTCAGGGCAAGAACGTCGCTGGGTTGCCCTAGGTCAGCTAACAACTCTAGGGCGCCATCCTTGGTCGTATCTAGGGATGAACAACATGAGGGTTAAAAAAGAGGATAAAAGGGCTGTAGTAGATTGATTTTGATGATTGGATAGATAGACATGAACTCAATTGGCTATTATCCTCTTGTTGACACCGTTTTTGGGCACGTGTCTAGGATGGCAGGATAAGGTGGCAATATGCTGTTTACAAGGTGAAGTGCCGATGAGGATGGTTGCCGATGAAGGAAAAGTTGAACGTGACTAAGTCTACGGACAGTGATATGACTGTACCGATGGATAGATGAGAAAGTCTGCCGATGACTATGGTGAAGGGTCTGCCGATGATACAAAGAAGGAGTCCGGAAGTTACCGGTCGTTGTGTGGAGGAGTTTCAGTTTGTCACGTTGGATAGTTTTGTTATTTCCTTAATTATTTACATCGTTTTGTATACAGATTCCGTGTAATTTGGAATTCGAATTCTAATTGTGTCTGGTTGTAGCTCTTTGAGCAGGGTATAAATATAGACCCTAGGGCCTTGTAATGAGATATCGATCAATCAATCAAACACACGTTTTTACTCATATTCCAGCATCTACTTTTTCGACGACTTCGTCACATTTTTTTTCTTTTCATTACGAGTTCTTAGGAATTCGTCGACTTAAGTTTGACGCGTTCTCAAGTTCCGCATGAGTACCTCTTAGCCGTGACATCCGGGCGCATCGCTGTTGTCAGGACTAAAGTATTCGAGTTACCACCTTTGCCGATAGTAAGGTCAAATCGGCTGGCACGCCTTAACGTTTGAATCGGGTATTAGCCCTTTGTGTTTGCAGATCAAGTTTTGCACCAACACATCTTTTGGCACGCACGGTGGGACCAGATTCAAGATCAAGATCAACATGTCGATCTCTGACCTCGATCAGGAGAACGTCATCCCCGTGACGGAGGCCAACCTCAAGGATGAGCAGAAGCAAGCTATTGCCCAAGCCATGGAAGAGTTCAAGCAGCAATGCCTGAGGTCTTTCAGCATAAACAGGAGTGGCGAAGTGGTCCAGAAAGATGCACTGCCGGCACCACGGCAGGTTACCTTTGACGCCAATCCTGGCAAGCTTCAAGATATGGTTGACAATGCCATCAATCGAGCGTTGATCAACCAAGCTGGTGTACTATCTAATACGGTTTTCAATGCCGTGGCAAGAACTTTCAAGGAAGGACAAATCCCACCAGATTATGTGGGCCCCTCTCATCATCAGCCAACGGCACCAGAGGTCACGGCTCCATCGGCTGCTTTGACGGCTGTGAGTGCACAATCTGCCGTCCCTCCAAGTACATCGGGAGCTACTGATGCGCTATCTATGCCGATGACAACCAACCCACAGACTTCAATTGGGCAGCATAAACTGACGACGGATATGTTGGCATCGGCAATGTCAGGGTTGACTCTTCCTCATAACTGGTGGGGTTACGGTATGCCTCCAGAGTTGACGCCAGGAACATCACAAATAACTGACATGAGGGGCAAGACTCCTATGACATCGGCGCCTCCCAATGCGCCGGTGAACCAGAGTCCTCGGTACACTACGACTACTACCGCAAGGCCTCACACTGGAAATCCTCAAGATTCAATGTTCCAGATGCCTAACGCATCGGCAGAGTCAATGCTGATGCAACAGAGGTCTATGGCCCAATCGGGGTATGTCAATTCAATGATGGTACCCAATTACCAATCATCGGCAGCACCTATGCCGATGAACGCTAATAATGGATGGCTTGGACAGCAAGTCTTTCCACAATCGCCCCAGCAGAGTTACCAGACTACCGGATTCCAGCAAGGGCAAGTCTATCCCGGGTTCCAAGGTCAGGGGATTCCCAACCAGCCAATGAATTTCGGACAGCATCTCGGGGGACAGCAACTTGGAGGACAGCCAATCGGTGGACAGCAGTTTGGTGGTCCGCAGATTAGAGGGCAGGTAATCAATCCAATGTTCCGTGCAGATCACGTCCCGAACAGACACGTGGAGGTTCGCCACCAAGTGCCAGATCCGCAGCCGCCTCATCGGCAAGATGCCGATGCATATTGGGCCGATAAGATTGCTGAAGTAATGAGGGAACAATTTGGGATAAAACCCAAAGTCAACACTTACTCTTATCGGACACCGTATCCTCCTGCATATGATTTGATCTAGCTTCCACGTCGGTACAAGGTACCGGATTTTACCAAGTTTTCCGGGCAGGACGACACATCAACCATGGAGCATGTCAACAGGTTCATCATTCAATGTGGAGAGGCTGGTAACAGGGACGAATTGAGGGTTCGTCTATTTTCTTCGTCATTGTCTGGATCGGCTTTTACTTGGTTCATATCATTACCTCCCAATTCAGTAATTACTTGGGCCGATCTGGAGAAACAATTCCACAAATACTTCTTTTCGGGGGTTCACGAGAAGAAGATCACCGACTTGGTCAAGTTGAGACAACGTAATGATGAGTCGGTTGAGAGCTTTGTGCAGAGGATACGAGAGGTCAAAAATAAATGCTATAGTTTGGTTCTGGATGATCGGCAGCTAGCCGATTTGGCTTTCCAGGGTCTGTTGCCACATATCAGGGATAAGTATGCCTCTCAGGAGTTCGAAAGTTTAAGTCATTTGGCGCAGATGATTTCTGATCAAGACATCAAGCCTTTCGAGCCTAAAAGAGCATGGAATAAGAAAGTGTCATTTGTCGATGAAGTAACAAGCTCAGATTCTGATGAGGAACCAGTAATCGGTTTGGCAGAGTGGGTAAAAAACAAGAAGCCGATGTATTATCCTTTTGGGCAGAAGGAACCAGAGAAGTTTGCTTTTGACACCGCTAAGGCCGATAGGATATTTGACTTTCTACTTCAGGAAGGTCAGATCAAACTGTCACCTAATCATGTGATCCCATCGGCAGAGGAGTTAAAGAGGATGAGATATTGCAAGTGGCATAATGCAACTTCCCATGACACCAACGAGTGCAAAGTATTCAGACAGCAGCTGCAATCGGCTATAGAGTCTGGGAGAATCAAGTTTGACAGTTCCAAGGCCCAGAAGCCGATGAAGATAGACCAACATCCTTTCCCGACAAACATGTTGGATGCCAAGGGGAAGGCTAAGGTCTTAACATCGGAGACAGCTGAGAAGAGTGCATCGGTAGATCCTCAGCATCAAGTTACTACTGCCGATGCAAGAAGTAAGGGCTTGGTCCAGGGAGGAACTAGCTCAGGAAGGCCTCCTCGATCTGGTATCATTATAACTCATAGAAGGCCTCGAGAAAATTGGCAACAACGGGAGGATCGGTATCGGCGCCAGCAAGACGATTATCGACGGGAAGAAGAAAGACGCCGACAGGAGTGGAATCAGCACAGAGATCATTGGAATTGCCCGTTCTTCATCCATTGTTGGGAGGAAAATATCAAGCTACCTACTATCAGAGACTGCCCTGAGTGCAACGGTTATGATCGGTACGATAGGACCGATCGGCGTTGTTATGATGATGATCGGCGATTTAATGGGCCATTCAGAGGAAGGGCGTCAGTTCATGATCGGCTGGGGGGCAGGCTTAGCGTGCATGATAGACTTGGTGATCGTGTCCAGTATTTTCCCAGAAACCGGGAAGAGCTCGAGGAGATGGCTAATGCGCGGGTTCCCGATGAGTTCATATTTTGCAGGGATGCTAACACACATCGTATGGAGTCGAGGGAGAACCGACGCCCGGCAGCAAGGCAAAAGCCACTTCCTCCATGGTGTCCTGAAGGATTAACCAAGACACAGAAGAGGAGATTGCAACGTGAAAGGCAAGAGGAGCTAAGCAAGGGCGAGAACTCTGGAAGTCAGCAGTCATCAGACACTAAGAGGGAAGGTCCATCGGCAGGAGTCAACATGGTCTTTATGTTGCCGATGGAGTTTCTTGCACCATCCAGTGATGATGAGTTGGAATTTTCTGATCAGATAGCTCAGCTGGCTCTGGATCCGATGACGGCTATCTTTGAGAAACCTGCCGATGACGAGAGACAGCATCTCAGAGCTCTGTTCGTCAAAGGAAGGGTTGATGGGCAGCCAATGACCAAGATCCTAGTTGATGGTGGGGCTGCTATTAATATTATGCCGTATGCAGTATATCGGAAGCTTGGGAAAGGGGATCAGGATTTGACCAAGACCGATATGATGCTCAAAGACTTTGAAGGAAACGTGTCTCCGGTTAAGGGGGCAATATGTGTGGAGTTGACCATCGGCAGCAAAACCTTGCCGACAACTTTCTTCGTGATCGGTGGAAAGGGTGCTTACAACTTATTGTTGGGAAGATATTGGATTCATGCCAATTGTTGCATCCCATCTACAATGCACCAATGCTTGGTTCAGTGGGTAGGTGACAAAATTGAGATTGTCCCAGGAGATTCTTCTTATGTTATCGCATCGGCAGAGGCGGATACCTATGAAAGGACCAGGTGCATTTCAGGGGAAGTTTGGGAGAAAGATTTTCTCAAAGTTGCTGATTACGAGATTCCACCGATCCAAGCAGTCGGTTCTGACGATGGTTTTTAATGGATAGATTCGCCGATGATGGAAAATTAGGCCAGGGATTCACATCGGCCGATGATTTGATAGAAGTAGATATAGGTAGTGGTGATAAGCCTAGGCCTACTTTTATTAGTGCTAAATTAGATCCTGAGTGTAAGCAACAATTGACTAGTTTGTTGAAGGAATATAAAGATTGCTTTGCTTGGGATTATACCGAGATGCCTGGTTTAGACCGATCAATTGTTGAACATCGGTTACCCATCAAATCTGGATTTCGGCCGTATCAGCAACCAGCTCGCCGATGTAATCCTAACATTCTACCTGATATTAAGGCCGAAATCACCAAACTTATTGAAGCTAAGTTTATTCGGCAGTGTCGGTATGCCGAGTGGATTTCCAATGTTGTTCCGGTTTACAAGAAGAACGGAAAGCTTCGAGTGTGCATTGATTTCAGGAATCTCAATAAAGCTACGCCGATGGATGGATACCCAATGCCTGTCGCCGATCTACTGGTTGATGCTGCGGCTGGTCATCGGGTCATCAGCTTCATGGATGGTAATGCAGGATACAATCAAATATTCATGGCAGAGGAGGATATTCCAAAAACCGCATTCAGGTGTCCTGGTCATGTTGGGTTATTTGAATGGATAGTCATGACTTTTGGGTTGAAGAATGCTGGTGCTACTTATCAAAGGGCTATGAATTTTATATTTCATGAGTTCATCGGCAAGCTCGTGGAGATTTATATTGATGATGTGGTGGTCAAGTCTGGAGATTTCTCAGAGCATCTTGCCGATTTACAAAAAGTGTTAGAATGCACAAGGAAGCATGGATTGAAGATGAATCCCAACAAGTGTGCATTTGGTGTATCGGCGGGGCAGTTTCTTGGTTTCGTGGTACATCAAAGGGGTATTGAAATTAGTCGAAGGTCCATTGATGCCATCAATAAAATAGTGGCCCCTACCAACAAGACCGAGCTCCAATCCTTGATCGGCAAGGTAAATTTTATCAGGAGATTTATATCTAATCTGTCTAGTAAGATTCGTGCTTTCAGTCCTCTTCTTAAATTGAAAGCCGATCAAGAATTTATTTGGGGAGAAGAACAGCAGTTGGCTCTGGATGAAATCAAGAAGTATCTAGTAAATCCTCCAGTTCTAGTTCCACCTCAACAAGGAAAGCCCTTCAAATTGTATTTGTCTGCCGATGGATCGGTTATCGGTTCAGCTTTAGTTCAAGAATTTGAAGGGAAAGAGAGGGTAATTTATTACTTGAGCAGGAGGTTGATTGATGCTGAAACCAGGTATTCGGTCATCGAAAAACTATGTCTATGCTTGTATTTTTCGTGTATCAAACTGAGGCATTACTTGCTATCGGCCGAATGCACTGTTGTTTGCAAGGACGACGTGGTCCGGTACATGCTATCCATGCCGATTATGAGTGGTAGGATCGGTAAATGGATTTTAGCGCTGTCGGAGTTCGATTTGCGTTACGAATCGGCTAAGGCAGTCAAGGGGCAGATTATGGCCGATTTTGTGACTCAGCATTGCGGTGTAGTGGAAACCTTGGAAATTGTACCCTGGACGCTCTTCTTTGATGGATCTACCTGTGACCGGGGGGCAGGAATCGGCATTGTATTAGTTTCCCCTAAGGGGAGAAAGTATGAGTTTCCCTGCCGATCGTTGCCACGTCGACAAATAATCAGGCTGAGTATCAGGCTCTGATCAAGGGATTGGAGCTGTTAAGAGAGATTCGTGCTGATGCTGTTGAAATCTTCGGGGATTCTATGTTGGTTATAAATCAATTGGCCGGGAGCTATGAATGCCGAAGTGAAGTTCACATAACTTATTTCGAGAGAAGTATGCAACTGTTGAAGGAATTCAAGGATTTCCGATTAGAACATGTTCCCCGATTGCATAATGAAGACGCCAATCGGTTAGCTCAGCATGCCTCGGGATATCAGCCAATGATTAATGCAATATCGGCAATCGATGCCGATGATTGGAGGAAAGAAATTATGGATTATCTAAAAGATCCATCCAAAAAAGTTGAAAGACGGGTCCGATTTCAAGCAACCAAGTATGTACTTCTTGAAGATGAATTGTATTATCGAACTATCGACGGAATTCTTCTCCGATGCTTGGGTGATGATGAAGCTAGAAGTTTGATGGGGGAAATCCATGAAGGAGTGTGTGGAGCGCATCAGTCAGCTTTTAAGATGAAATGGATGATTCGAAGGAATGGATATTTTTGGCCGACCATACTTGAGGATTGTTTTAAATATTTCAAGGGATGTCAAGGTTGTCAAAAGTTTGGTAATATTCAGAGAGCGCCCGCATCGGCTATGAATCCTATAATAAAGCCTTGGCCGTTCCGGGGATGGGCTATCGATCTGATCGGCCAGATTTATCCACCATCTAGCAAAGGGCATAAGTTCATTCTATTTGCCACTGATTATTTCACTAAGTGGGTTGAAGCTATTCCTTTGAAGAAAGTCACATCGGCCAATATGATTGATTTTGTGAAGGAGCACATTATTTACCGATTTGGGATCCCTCAAACGATTACTACCGATCAGGGCACTATGTTTACATCGGGGGAGTTTGATGAATTCGCAATCGGTATGGGGGTTAAAGTGTTGAATTCTTCTCCTTATTATGCTCAAGCCAATGGGCAGGCCGAGGCGTCTAACAAAGGAATTATCAAGCTTATTAAACGAAAGATTGAAGAAAATCCTAAGCGGTGGCATACATTATTAAATGAAGCGTTGTGGTCTTATTGGATGGCTTGTCATGGATCAACCAAGGTGTCACCCTATCAATTGGTGTATGGACATGATGCGGTGTTGCCTTGGGAAATTAAGGCTGGATCTAGGCGATTATCTTTTCAAGATCAATTAACTGCCGATGATTATGCCACTTTGATGACCGATGAATTGGATGATCTAGCAGGGCATCGGTTAAAAGCTTTGATGAGTATAGAAGAAAATAAGAAGAGAGTTGCTAGATGGTATGATAAGAAAGTGAAGGCTAAGGAGTTTGCCGATGGGGATTTGGTATGGAAATTAATTTTGCCAGTCGGGACTAAAAGTTCGAAGTTTGGAAAGTGGTCTCCTAATTGGGAAGGTCCTTATCGGATAAGTCGATCGGCTCCTGGTAATGCTTATATTCTAGAAACTCTCGAAGGAGTTGAATTTCCCAGAGCACTAAATGGCAAGTATTTAAAGAAGTACCACCCTAGCATATGGGTCGATGCATAAAAGTTTAAATGCCGATAACACTCCTATCGGCTGGATTAAAGTGTATTTAGGGGTGAATTTAATGTTTTAAAAGATGCCGATAACAGTCCTATCGGCTAGACTGAAAGCAGGAAAGCACAGATATAATGCCGATGGAAACTCTATGTGTTAAGCAGCGCTTGGATTGCCGATATAGCGCGTAGCCGAATTTGGTTGGCTGCTTCTATCTCTTTGATGTCATCATCGGCAGAACCGTCTATCGGCTTCAGCTTCTTCTTCAGTTGAAGTGCCTTGCGACCATGAACATTTCGCTCGTGCTCAAGAAGCCTGATGGTCTCTGGCAATTGGTTCTCTTCCTGTTGGGCTTGGGATAGGGCGCTCTCCACTTCCTTGAGCTCCGCCAACAGGGATTCTCTTCTTGCCGATAGATCGGATATCTTCTGCTTCAGCGCGTCTCCAGAAGATCTCAGGATACCGATGTTCCTGTGCTTCTCATCGGTCAGAAGTTTCTCTCTCCTCATTTCATCGGAAAGCTGAGTCTGAGCGGCTCTATCAGCAAGACGCCGAGCAGCTCTCTGGTACTGCAGCTGGCGACTCTCCAAATGAGCGGCTTGGAATAAGATTTCTTCGACATCGGCTGGAATTTGGCCTCTGAGGGTTCTGAACAGGGTCTTGGTAGGGTCGGAGTCGTCAACCAACTGCGCTGTGTCCTGGTGGAGGAGAGCTGACAATTCTTCCAGCCTGGCCTTGATTTCTGCCGATGTAATGCCAACTGTCCGAGAAGAGCTTGCTTCTTCGCCTTCTTCTTCAGAAAGGTCGATGGCGAAGGAGAACAGACTGTCGGGAGAATCTTGTTCCTGGGGGGAGAGCAAGGTTAGTTCATACTCAGGGAATCGGCAAATAATGCTGATGGTAAACGGTGACTTACTTGCTTCAAGGCAATCTCTTGTCTTGGACTGGGAGGTGCTGACGGAGCTGCAGGCTGATCGGCCAAAGATGCCGATGGAACTACAGTATGATCGGCTGGGATTGCCGATGGGACAATATCGACTGAAAGAAGACGAGAAAGGTTATGAGACTAAATGGGAATAAGTTCATCGGCAATAGTATTGTTAAAATATGTTACCTGGAGAAGGAGCAACAATTGTCTGAATCGGGGGAACCGCCGATGATGTAATTGGACTCACCGGGCCAGCTGTTTGTTCACCCACGTCAGCTGATGTACCTTCTGTTTGAGGTTCTTCCATCTGTGGCGCTTCCTGCATTGGTTGGGGAGATAGTGCTTGTTGCGCCTGGACGTCTGGGGAAGAAGGAGAAGACTCCACTGGGATTGGAGACACCGGAGGAGGAAGGGGAGTTGCCACTTTTTGGCGTTTCGTTTCGGCCCTGGTACTCTTGGCACCCTTCCTCTTTGGCTGGCTGGACTGGGGGGCATCGGCACTTTGGCGTGTGACTTTTGCCGATGCACTGGTTTGCTATAATAACGAACAAAGGTATATAAGCATAGATATAGCCGATGTAAAGATACTCAGCGTAAAAGAAAAGGATTTGACAAATTGCCTTGAAAGCCCGCGCCAGGGTGGGACCAGCTACCGTTGGTGATGTCTGGGTTCTCCTGGTGGTGACTTTCCTGAGGCGCACACCCCGATGCACGATGGAAGCTAGAGTGGGAGCATTGTGGCCGATTGAGGAAATCGGGCCTGATGGAAACAAGTCAATCGGCTTGCCACTCCTGCTAACCAATGGAGGGATGTTGTCAACCTGCAAAAGGAACACAAGGGTAAGCTACCGATGGAAGTAATATTGAGAAAATGAAACATCGGTTTGAGATACTTACAGTGTCATCGGGAACTTCGTATTCGGAGTCGATCATGCCGCGGTATGAAAGGGCCGATCTGCAGAATAGATGCTCTTTCCATTCTGCCCACCATAACTTGTATGCCTGAGTGATAAAAGCAGCCGGAACCCATTCTGACAGATCTACATCTGTATCGGCGTTTGGTGGTAGTTGGGCTACTCGAATCCACTCAAGAAGGTTGTTGATGGTTTCTCTGGGTTTTATCACATCGGCATAAGGAAGTGCAATCGGCAGCTGGCCGAAAGCTAACTGGCGAGCTAACGCCGATGGATTGTAAAATTCATAAGTCTGAGGAGAGGTTTTTGTGCTGCCGAAGAAATTCACTGGAATGATTCTGGGAGTCACAATTGCCATCATCACCTCATTATCCCTGTCGAGAGCTTCATCAAATGGGTTGAAGGTCAGAGGGAGCATGCTATCTAGGTCATCATAAGCCAACTATGGTCGTTCGTCTCTGGCTAAACCCTCATACAGAGTCTGGAAGAATCGGCCGATTTGATCCGAATTACTCCCTGAACCAGGTAGAACTATGACAGCTTCGCCAAAGTTCAAGGGGGCACGCGTTGCCGATTCCTCTTCACCTAACACATGGTTTTCGGCTATATCTCTTGGGAAGTGCTGTGTGAACAAGTTGAAATCAAGGCGCTTATGCAGGTGCAGATTGAGCCACATATTAATAAACCACCAAGGGCCTCCCAAGTTGCCGATGGACTGGCCAAGCAGGAGTTTCTGGGCTACCTGATGGAGAAGGTGGTAAACAGCGCCAAGCAAGTATCGGCCGAGAGGAAATTGGCCACCGTTAGCCAGTCTCTCTGCTGCCGATAGATAGACAGAAGTCGGTCCTGCCGATCGACCACAGAATACAAACTTGTCCAGCCACATGTTCAGAAAGGTGGTTTGTTCTTTTATGGTGACAGATCCTTTCCCACGGTACTTCTGAATGTACCCTGACCAACCGCCGATAGCGCGAGTCTCCACTTTGGCACTAGGGGCAGTATCAAAAAAGTGGGTGCTATCGGCAGAAGATATATCTAGACCAGTAAGCATGGCTACATCGGCAAGGGTAGGAGAAGCAGGGCCGTGGCCAAAGGTAAAAGCATTGAGGGTGTCTGACCAAAAGTAAGATGCAGCTATCAGCAGTGACTCGTTCCTATGCATATCGGCAATGGACAACCTAATGCATTGGGCTAGCTTCCTTTCGCCCCATTGGACTTCATAAGAATTGCTGACCCTCAAGAACCAGTCTTTCCACCCTACGGTATGGCTAGGCCAAGAGCGGAAGGTATCTTTCCACAGATCTAAAGAAAAATTTTCAGTTCTGAAGGGGATCCTGTTGGTTTCTGCATTAATAAGGTCGGTTGGATCTGGATCTCCTAGAGGGCCGAGACATTGGAGGTGTGGTTGATCAGTGGGAATGACAATTTTATCGGACAATTCCTAGTGATTTTTGGGAATAAAATGAAATACAAAGAGAAAAGAAAAGGAAGATATTCAGTAAAATGAATTGCAAATGAACAGGGATATGAAGAAAAATACAGGAGACGGGGTGGAGATTTGACCTCAGGGACGACGAAGCCAACGGCCATCTTGATGCGAAGGAAGCGTTTGAGGGCACCGGAGTTGATGAGGAGGAGTACTTGTCGGAGACCTTGGGAGTTTTAGATGGCGCCGCCGCTGGAAAAGTAAAGTTGGGTAGTAGAATGGTGTGATGGGGAAGGAGTACCCGAGAAGGAACTATTTATAGGACAAAATGGGCAGGGGCAAATCGGACTTACCTCTTTGCCGCATCCGAGAAATCCGAGGGTACTCAGGTGGATATGGTAACTGTTCGCACGGTAATCCAGGGATTATACAGGTGATTTGACAGGAAGCGGTCATTATCTGAAGATATTTTACTGTGCGAGATCTCCTGGTCGGTCCATCGGCAGCCTTCTATAACGGTCATATTGCCGATGGGCGGATGGAGGGGAAGTAACCGTTTGTGCGAATATCCTGGTCAGAACATCGGCAGACCTTTGTAACAGTATTATTGCCGATATACGGCTGAGAAGAAATGCCCGTTTAGGAAGTTGGGGATTTCGAGGAATCTGCGGAGGAATAGGATCAGAGTTGTTCAGATTGAGGTTGTTGGTTACCAGATTAGGAGCATTAATTGCGGGAAAAGGCATCATTACTGCAGAGAATTTCGGAGCATTAATAGTTTTATACTCCGAAACTGGGGGGCATGTGTTGACACCGTTTTTGGGCACGTGTCTAGGATGGCAGGATAAGGTGGCAATATGCTGTTTACAAGGTGAAGTGCCGATGAGGATGGTTGCCGATGAAGGAAAAGTTGAACGTGACTAAGTCTACGGGCAGTGATATGACTGTACCGATGGATAGATGAGAAAGTCTGCCGATGACTATGGTGAAGGGTCTGCCGATGATACAAAGAAGGAGTCCGGAAGTTACCGGTCGTTGTGTGGAGGAGTTTCAGTTTGTCACGTAGGATAGTTTTGTTATTTCCTTAATTATTTACATCGTTTTGTATACGGATTCCGTGTAATTTGGAATTCGAATTCTAATCGTGTCTGGTTGTAGCTCTTTGAGCAGGGTATAAATATAGACCCTAGGGCCTTGTAATGAGATATCGATCAATCAATCAAACACACGTTTTTACTCATATTCCAGCATCTACTTTTTCGACGACTTCGTCACATTTTTTTTTTCTTTTCATTACGAGTTCTTAGGAATTCGTCGACTTAAGTTCGACGCGTTCTCAAGTTCCGCGTGAGTACCTCTTAGCCGTGACATCCGGGCGCATCGCTGTTGTCAGGACTAAAGTATTCGAGTTACCACCTTTGCCGATAGTAAGGTTAAATCGGCCGGCACGCCTTAACGTTTGAATCGGGTATTAGCCATTTGTGTTTGCAGATCAAGTTTTGCACCAACACCTCTCATATATATATATAGAAGGTGCGGTATTGTCCAAATAGAAAACATTTCCAAACCTTATTTTTTATGTTTTCCACGAGTTTAGAACAACACAGATCAAAGTCTAAAAGCCAATTCGGTCGGTAGTACTGACATCCAGGTCTTCGCTAACTATCAGTAGTACCGGTTTAGGTCGGTAGTATTGATACGGAGGCATCTTCTTGAAAGCACAACTCTTGTCCGGATTCTGAATTGAATGTTCTATATATATATATATATATATATATATATATATATATATATATATATATATATATATATATATATATATATATATATATATATATGTGTGTGTTTTTTGACCATCTTGGCCAGAGGTACGCAATGATGAGGTCCATTTCTCAGTTTGGCAATTTCACAAAATGGATAATTTTGGATATCACAGATCCAAATGAACCAGGAGCTGGTGCCTCAGGCCGTCCTGTCTGCATGTAAGCCATGCGAAGGGGCTCTGGCTCACAATAAAGAATTAACATACAATTTGCATGTTGAGAAGATGAAGCCAGTGACCCCTTAACAAGTCAATGACGGTGTAGAAATAATAAAATGAATCAATAGCCGGAGTCGAGAACAAAAACAAGCAAGAACAAATGAAGAACACGGCAAAAGAGTGAACATCGAGCTCGGCCAAGGGAAGAAGAAGAGTTTAAATATGGTGAAGGACATTTAATCCCGGTTCCAATTACCAACCGAGACTAAAGTCCAACATTTAATCTCGGCCGGTGAGACAGACCGGTACAAAATCTTTTAATCCCGGTTGGTGTTAGCAACCCTCACTAAAGGGTAGGCTTTAGTCCAGGTTGGGGAGACCAACCGGGACTAAAGGTTCCTTCTGCCGAACTCTGACATTGGGCAGGGGCTGAGACCAACTGGGACTAAAGATGTTTTTATCCCGGACGCTGATTGGGCCGAGACTATTGTTCGTTTTTGGCAAGTGACCAAAGGCATGTTCTGACTATAATCTCCTCTGATCTTTTTTCATATACTATGTATTATTATATGGTGGACTGTTAATTCTTTTGAATTAAGCAAGTATACTTTTTCAACAAAGGAAGATTTTATTAATTTAAAGAACCCTACAACAAAATGATACAAAGTATTGAAAATTTCTTCCGGTCTTTGCTTGAATAAAGCCAATAACAATAAAAAGGCAGAACACGACAAACACTGTAACGACTATCAAAACGAACACTAGATCGCCACCCATGTGTCTGAAAAAATAACCTTGATCGCTAGTGCCAACCATTTTTGAAGCCATCACAACCAAGTCCTGCAAATACAGATTTTATATAGAATATCCCATGTATAATGATAAATTTTACAAAAAAAGTGGGCCTCGGCAAAGGCCTCTTTGTCGAGGACCCGAAACCCTCGGTAAAGGCCCAAAAATCTTCGGCAAAGGCTTTGCCGAGTGTGGCTCTCGGCAAAAAGCTGTCGAGAAATTTTGTGTCAACAAAGAGGGTCTTTGCTGAGGACCCTTTATCAGGCACTCGGCAAAGTCTTTGTCTAGCGCCAAAACGGCACTCGGCAAAGAAAAGCAGCCGTCACGGCACAAGCGCCGTTGGCGATTTTTTTACCGAGGGCCGGCCCTCGTCAAATAATTTTTTTTTTAAATTCTTTACCGAGGGCTTCCCTGAGCCCTCGGCAAAGATTTTTTTTATTTAAAAAAAAACATTTGCCGAGGGCCTCATCCTGACCCTCGGCAAAGTAATTTTCAGGATTTTTCCAAACAAATCTTTACCAAGGGCTATTGCCAGGGCCCTCAGCAAAGGACCTTTTTTGCCGAGGGCCTTGATCATTGCCCTCGGCAAAGACACTACTACAGCAAAAAAAAATTATAATAATCAAATGATCTACTGTCCATTTGATCCATCAATTCTAGATGTTCATACATCCACTCACAAGCCACGTTACACAAGCTAGCACAAAGTGATCTGTCAAATTAGTAATTCATTACAAACTCACATGTCCCATATCCAAATATATAGATCGTATAGATTAGTAAGATAGGAATACAGAGCTCTACACTATTGGTTCAGAGCAGCATGCAAGTCCTTACTACACAACAAGTCCGGCTCCTAAATAGAGTTGGATAGAAACATGTGGACTGCACAAAATAAAAGTCCTTGTTTGGAGTTGATATCACTGAACAGCATGGAGTGACCCAATGACCTACAAGGAGTAGAGTTACGAAAAATGAGAAATTGTCTTAACTAGTACAAGATAGTTAGATCAGATTTTTAAAGCAACAAGCATTGGTTCAAATTCTTAGCAGCATTTGGTGCAAATTAGACACAAATAGGAACAGACAACATGAAGCAGGGTATGTGCACTTGCAGTATTTGAAATAATGGAAAATGGAAAGAAATTTAGAGGAATTGCATGTAGCAAGAGACATTATGTCAATCAGACAAAATTTATGACTGGAATAAGAAAAACAATTGCACAAAAAAGTGGCATCTTCACCTTAGGTAGAGCAATCCAGTTTTTTATTGTTATGAACTTTTCCTTCAGCAGATGCTGGCTCCAATTTCTCAAACATCTACACATGGGCAAAAATCATAAATTTTTTACACTGTAGTGTACAGGCACCAAATTTTACTAAAAAGAATGCAGTATTTAGTCAATATACTAGACAACCAAGTTCACAAAATTGCATATACTGAGCGCCTAGCTATACTCATAGCTCCACTCTCTATAGTCTATCAACAAGTTACGGTAAAAAGAAAATAGTTTTCAATAAGAATGGTTTATATTGTTTCCCACCTCATGGCGAAGAACACTCTAGGTGCAGAACTGATCAGCATGGTGGCATGGATGTATGTCTTGTAAAATTTCACCAAGAACTAAATGCTATGAATTTCGTACTAACCATTTGCTCATCCAGACACTTGGTGTTGCACATGTACAGAACAAAATTGGACAAATGCATAGTAAGGTACTGCATCTACTCACATGGTGTTGCAGAAGCATTTGTTGCCTGCAGGTTTAAGCTTGTAGACGTTCTCTACTCAGAAATATTCCCCTCCCACTTGTAGAACTCCGGCTCCTTGATCAGAATCTTCTGTGGAACCTAACATACCACGAGTACAAGAGACTGTTAAATATGCAGAGATTAGCAAGTTAATGGACATTAATCAAATTTCCAATGGGATATTAGAATCATAGCCCTTTTTCTACTTTATCCACACTTAACCACAACCTGATGAGAATTAATCTATAACACAATCAACTCAAATGCCCTGTTTCTGAACCTGCTCGCTTGGTGTTTCACAAGTATTTGTTGCCTGCAGGATGGCCTCACTATTATTAATCTTATACCTCTAGCTAAAATTGCACACATTATTTAGACATAAACAGCAGGTTAACAAGTATCCTGGCCACAGTAAAGGAATAACTAAGCAAGTACTTATCTGAATTTTTTTAGACTAAATACCTCATTCAGTTTTTCTTTCTATTCTGAACTCTTCCTTCGGAAGATGTTGGCTCCAATTTTTCAAACAACTACACAATGAACAAAAATAATTAACTTTCTTATACTATTTTATGTACAGGCACAAAATTTTAGTAAAACGAATGCAATATTTAGCAGATCTGAGAGAGAACAACAGGGCTCACCTTTGAATGGGACCAGCAGCACTAACGCCATGCAGATCTGGAGACGACACGCCGAGGCCATGTCAGAGGGCTTAGCAGCACTAACACAGTGTGGCCTAGACAGACGAGCTCGGCCCTTGAGTGGATCATAGATGCGGGGGCCATGGTGGGATGTGACAGGCCGGAGCAGTAATGGCATCGGGTTGGTCCGACAGTGAACCACCGCCTCCCCCTTTGCTTGTGCCTTGTCTACGGGATGCACGGCGGCGACGTTCTCAGATGTGGATCTGGGCACCCACGCTGGTGGAGATGCACTGCGACTTCTGCTGCTGGTGGAGGCGCTGCTGCGTGGGGCTAGGGCGGAGAGACACTCGAGTCCACAGCGTAGGTGGGGGGACGCGACCTTGCCGGTGGCGGCAGCGACGGCTGCGGCGCAGGTGGGGAGGAGTTTGTGACTCTGTGAGGATGACAGCGCGGGGCAAGAACAGGGGGGTGGCGGCGGCCAGCGGATGGGCGAGGGAGAAATGAGATGGGGATAGGGTGCGCGAAGGAATAGGCTGCGCTTGCCTTTTTTTTTTTCCGGCTCGATTGGGTTTTAGGGTTAGAACCTTTGCCGAGGTAGTTCTCGTCAAAGGTTTTTTGAGCCTAGTTTTTTTTGGTGGTGTTGGTATAAATTAACTGCACCCTAATAACGATTATAATTAGATTATCCACAAGCGCACATATATATACTGATCAACACTTCACCAAGATTAACCCGGTTTTAATATCAAACCCAAAGGAACAATAGGTGATTTATGACCTACCCTATAATTCTCAATCTAAGGAGGGTACAGTCAATCTAGAAAACTATTGAATGAGGAAATACTAATGTACTCTGGTTCCAATAACCGGTAATCTTTGTATAGTATCGTCTTATCGGGCAAGTGACCCAAATAGGAGAAGAATCAGAGTAATCCTCTATTAGGCACCTATAAGCCTATCAATCCTAACAATAGGAAGTGGACTATAGAGGAATCAACGCAGCTATAAAGTCACCTACACGAACTACCACTGTCCGGCTGATCAGTGGACATTCCTAAGCAACCATATCCTAGACACCACGTCTACGCTACGGATCACTACTCCGACCTTGGAGCTACCCAAATCGTAGTACTCAATATAATATGAGTTGCAAACCAAAGAATGAATACATATTGCTTACTTGAATCAGAAGGGTCAATACAAAAGTACCTCAGAACGAGGCTCCGGGTGAGGGAGCCGAATCCAAACGAATACAGCTCCTGAGGAGGCTCTGACAGGCTGGGACTCCTCTGAATCTCTACTCCTCTACTCTATCTCTCTAATCTCTATCTTGATTGCTAGCCTAGATCTAGTGGATCTCTATCTAATGCTCTGACTCTTCATCTCTTGATCCGGCCTCCTCTAGGAGGGGTCTAGCCTTCTATTTATAGCCTAGTGGGATGGACATGCGCCGTTTGATCAAACCGACTTAACAAGCGGTCGAGATGGCTCCTCAAAGGCAATGGAGGAAGCTGCCGGAAGGATGGAGCAAACCCTAACCATAGGGGGCCGGCCGGCCCCAACTAGCGGCTGTTGGCCCCCCCAATGCGTCGGGTGTCTGTTGACACAAAATGTGGCGCAATGTGCCTCACACACAGCAAGCCGAAAAGCGTAACTTCAATCGGGTGCCCGGGTGCAAAATCCGGAAGCGTGCGAGTCAGTTTAACCTACAACTAACAAGGGACAAAATTTATTAGATACAAAAATGGAACATGTCGGGTGTGACCAGACAGTTCCATATATACAGCCCTGAAGCCACTTACAACGACACACAGCTATAAAAGTTGTCTGCCAACAAGTTTGTAGATCATTCGGTTAAAATGAGAATAAGATATTGACTACCGAATGTACATGCATGGGGAAAAATATGTTTGGATGAGTTGTAATTAGTTATGGTTTAAAAGTAACCAAGATCGACAATTTAACCAAATTGGGATCCATGAAGAAGGAACATACAAACAAATATGATTAAATCAATCAAAAGCTTACATCCGCCGTACGACGCTCGCTTTATCTAAATTTAAACGTATTCGGCTTACATGAACCCGCAACACGTGACAACCTAGATTGATTTAGTTCGGCTATTGCAAGTGTGTAACATATTCATAATAATTACATGAAAGCAAGAAACTGTAAGGAAATAAATAGATTTATGAAAGTACGGATCCTAACCTTACCGATCTAGATTGGACAGAAGAGTGCTACAAATATATAAAGTATTTAAAACATGCAACACACGATAATTTAATGAATCTATTAGACTTTGCCGAATCCAATAGAGTCGATAACTATCTTGCTTTGCTGATCATATCAAGCAAACGCCTGCCGCACGGTATCTACTTGCAATGAATGAAGCATAAGCGAAGATTTCTTGATTGTCAAGCAAACGCCTGCCGCAAGGCCATTCAGTCATGACAAACAAGACTACTTGCATCAACGTCTAAATCTACCGCATGATACTAGACATGGTGACAAGGTTGTCGAAACTTATGGAGGTCGACGGATCGATAACCCCTCTCAAAGAACTCGACGACACGACAAAGACTCGAATTTGGCACGGGGCTAGTTGAATTGATTTGGTTGTGAACAATCTTTTCAATAACCAGAGGCTCATATTTATACCCTCATTGTAACATGAATCCTACAAGACTACAACTAAACAATAAAGGACACCTAAAAACATGATATCTTTAGCTTCAATCCTCCTCGGAGTCTCCAGCCTTAATTATCGTGATCTCCCCTTGTAGGATTGGTCTTTACTTAACGCTTCTATTGTCTTTCGACAAAATTGCCTTTTCTAAGACAACCGATGACACAAACGCTTGCCGAATCCTTAGGAATTAGCTGACTGCATGGACATTTGCTGAAATATTCAAAATATCGGCCGCTCCGCAAAATCACCATGTGCTGGCCCACCTGTCATGTTCTTAAACGTGCCAAAATCTAGTGTTAACAGTGTCTTCTAGAGTATTCCTGATCCCTCTGGTGTCGTCCTTTTATCGTGGATAAGTTTCGTGGCCGATTAGCACTTAAATTCCTCTTTTCAGCTCTTTCTAAAATAATCCCTGGAAAACACAGAATATGCAAAACTTGTGAAAATTGTCAGCGACAACCATATTCTAATAGATATTCATATCTGGTGGAGAAATAAATGCTAACAAATTTTGTAAGTTAACAGGTGTCAACAATTACCCCCACACTTAGGCTTTTACTCGTCCCGAGAAAAAGGTTGGTTTTATTATAATAAGTAAAGATTTAATGCACAACTTATAAATTAAATTATATAAAACTAGACTAGCCATCATGCATTGTGGAAATTTAAAGTATTTATCATGAATTCTATAGTGATTGCAGAGTAGGATAGCTTAAAATAGATTACTCTCTTCCTTCAATTTTGTCTTGAAGAGTAAGTGAAGTTTGCAAATAAAACATAGCTTCAACCTTCTCTAAATTGTAGTGGCATCAATGGTTGTGCTATTAATTTGATGTTCATAACCAGGAAGGGAAATATCATATTCCCAGATCGGACGAATTATGCACTCTTGGCTTATTATGTTGGAGGAACCATGAGCTCTCTCTTTCTCTATTTCTTTTTTTTCAATCGAGGTTCCAGACAAGTATCCCGTTTTATTTCCTCATGATCCATCTTTTTGAGGTTTCGGACACTTGTCTCTTTTTATTTTCTTGGATTTCTTTATGAATAGCTCATGCCTACTTCATAATAATGCTTCAAGAGAGTGTATTATGTTATTATTATGATACTAGGAATATGATAAATCTCTCAACCAAAGTCATAATAATGATATGATTATTATTTGATTCCAATATAAAGAGAGGTGAAGCTAATAGTTTTTACCTTTTTGAAAGAAAACCTCCAACGACAAATTATCAGGAGTTGAGTACTCATTACTTTGCTATCACTTTTTCCACAATAACTTAAGCAAACATCTCAAGGGGTTCACAACGCAATGGCAAAGGCCATTGGTTGGGGGGCTCCCACCCAGGGTTCAAATCCTGGGTGCGGCACTTTATTCTGGATTTATTCCAGGATTTTCCGACGCTGTACATTAAGTGGTAGGCGACGTGCCCGTCGACAGCGAGGCGCCTGTGGTGACTTGGTGAACTTCAAGATTTGCCGGCTCAGTCCTTCGAAGGTGCTCATAGGAGTAGGGTTTGCGTACGTGTGTTCATAGGGGTGAGTGTGCGTGCGTGTTGAGTGGCGACGTGCCCGTCGACAGCGAGGCACCTGTGGTGACTTGGTGAACTTCAAGATTTGCCGGCTCAGTCCTTCGAAGGTGCTCATAGGAGTAGGGTTTGTGTACGTGTGTTCATAGGAGTGAGTGTGCGTGCGTGTTGAGTGTCTGCATTGTACTGTGTAATCTCAAAAAAAAAACTTAAGCAAACATGAAGTACTATAAATTCCACAATCATGACTCTGGGAAAGTGTTATATAATTTATTTTCAGGTGATAGATTAAATGTTGTTTATTATTTCTTAAAAATAATTAATATAAAGATTTACGGTTCGAATTCAAAGATGAAATATATGCAATTATAATTTAAAGAACTCAAACCTGACCATGACCGAAGCGAGAGCGAAGACGAGCGAGCAGGGCGCCGGCCGGCCCCACCTTTGGGCAGTGTGGGCCTCGCTTTGCTGTGCGTGATCTTGGTTCGATTGTGTTCCGAATTACGCTATTCTTCCGACTGAATTTTCGTTTCATGATTGCGATATGCCTCCCCCACACTTATTTTCCTATATACTTTCCTGCGCAATATGTGGAGACAAACACATACAAAATAGAGAATATAGTAGGTAAAAGATAAGACACTTTATTTATTCATGGTGGTCATATAATATAACAGATGCTGCCTAAGGCTGCGGATCAATTTCAAGTTGATCCCTAACTGCTTATACATGCGTTCTATGAGCTTATCCCTTAGATTGTTGGACTTCTTCATCCCCTTGACAAATGTCAGAGAGGCCTTCAAGCTTCTCATTGAGGTTGCGTAGGGTAGGAGCTGGCTGCTTGGGAACTTTTTCCAACACTAGCACAGGTGCTGCTCTCTTCCTCTTGGGCTTGGGCTTAGGTGCAATATGCTTAGTGTAGCACACTTCATTAGGGTTTGCACATACTCCTTGGATAACAGGACGAGCAATGGTGTACTTGGCACATATCAGCTTCCCGTTCTTGTCGGTTTGGACCGTTGTAGAGCCGTTCATTGGCTCTAGGTGGAAGAAGCGCAGTACCCTTTGGGATAGCGATCTGCTTCCCCTTAGCACTTCCTTAAAGCAATAGCCTTGTAGGAGGTGGAGGAAGATCAGATGGTTCTTGTACGTAGTAGGCTTGCTCATAACGCTGGGGCACTATAGCGACTTACTTTGGCGGCACAACAGCGAGAGGCTTCGGTGGCACAACGGTGAGAGGCTTCGGTTGCGCGAGGACGAAGGCCTTTGAGTCATCGCTAGGGATGTTGTCGAAGTTTGTCCCATAGGAGACGACTGCCTTGTCCGCCATTGCTAATAAATCTAGATTGGAGAGATTCTCTGAGGAAAGAGGTGGCTTGTTATGGGATACTATTGAGGGGGGTCTAGGTATGTATTTATATGGGATTTCAGCAGATGGGATAAGGACGGATTGTAGGCTCTATGGGATCCGTACAAAAGAATATCCAATTACGATTGGATTATGCACAAATATCCGTAGGAAGAGTGTCGAAGGACAGGGAACAAGAGTTGGGACGAGGGGCGATAAGGGGGCACCGATCGGCCCCACATAGGTGCTAGCCGACCCCACTAGGGGCCCACTTTGGGTGCCCTTCTGCGTAGTGCCTTTAGACTCTTCCTATTTCTGTTAGACGCATTTTTGGATAAATAGAGCTTAATATGTTGGTAATTGGATAAATTCTATTTCATCAACTACTCCTAAATCGAACGGATCTAAATAAAGTTTAAGTCGGTGTCCAATTACCTTGAATAGTGTACCTTCACTTGATTGTAGAGTTACTGCTCTGTGTGGCGATGAATTCATGACGGTGAAGGGTCCTTCCCATTTGCTCCTCATTTTTCCAAGTCCAAATAATTTAAACCTGGAATTAAAAAGTAATACCTTATCTCCTGGTGCAAATTCCTTCTTCTTGATCCTCTTGTGATGTCATTGTTGGGTATTTTAAACGCAAACAGAAAAATCCGCAAGCGCACGGATACCGATGTAGCTTTCACCCGGGAGTATTCCACAGTATCGATTTTCCACAGGAATGTGAGTGTACTAATTAAGATTCAAGATCGCCCAAGGATAACTATATGATTATTTTTGGTGGGAAGAGAGGAAGTTTCCTGAGAGTTCTCTAGTTGATCTAAGAATCAAGAATTACTTCAAAGAGTATTTATTTCAGGACATCAGAACACTAACCACAGAAAGAGATGAGAAGTGGGCTATGAAGCTCTGACTATGGTCCTACAAACACCGATCCGAACGAGGTGGAATACGTCGACCGTTAGGGCTGTCACTACCCTAGGGCTACCACAACAATTCACAGAATTGGGTGCAATTCTAGGTAATTGCAAGACTAAACACCACGTCCAATCTATTAATTACTACTCTAATGTTGCAAAGATTAGAGCACTTGATGCAAGCGGGAATCCAGTAAATAACTTGAATGTAAATAAAAGTAATTAAAGAACTCAGGAATTATGAATTGAAGAACCTGGAGAACGATGAAGAAAGAACCAGTTGCTGCAAAAGTACAATGTTGAGGAAGATCCGACAGATCCGGCTCCTCCTCCTCCGCTCTCCTTTTCTCTCTCCCTATTTTCTAGATTACAACTAGAACTAACTAGAACTAGAACTAGAGGAACTAGAACTAGAACTAGATGAACTAGAACTAGAACTAGATGAACTAGAGGTATCCTCTCTACTTAGATGAAGAATTGAAACCCTAACTTTGATTCTGTAGAAGAGGTATGATCTCCAGGGGCCAGGGGGTCTGGTTTTATAGTCCCTTCAAGTGAATATGGGCCATTGGATCAAACCGACATTAATCGCACAGTTTTCCTTGATCCCTTAGGTCGGTGGAGCAAGATCCCGAAAGAGAGTCCTGATTGGACTCAGAAGGTGGGCGGGCGCCCAGGAGAGTAGGGCGGGCGCCCTGCCTCCGAGCCCGATTGCCTTCCCGTTTGTTCCCGTGGCTTCTGGAGTCTTCTAGATGGTAGAAAATTGCATGGCACGTTAATATCTCTATGTAATCCCGACATGTGGGTCTTTCTTCCATATTTCTTGATAACCCCCTGCAGA